>NC_141000.1:119056920-119287586 GCF_052327205.1 Somniosus microcephalus | reverse complement strand
AGAGCCTTGGGAAATCGCGGGGGGTGGAGAACTTCTCTGTTCCCCCCCCAGTCTCTCTCTGTTCCCCCCAGTCTCTCTCTGATCCCCCCCGTCTCTCTCTGTTCCCCCCCTCCCCCCAGTCTCTCTCTGTTCCCCCCAGTCTCTCTCTGTTCCCCCCCAGTCTCTCTCTGTTTTCCCCCCCCAGTCTCTCTCTGTTCCCCCCCCACCCCCCCAGTCGCTCTGTTCCCCCCCACCCCCCCAGTCGCTCTGTTCCCTCCCACCCCCCCAGTCGCTCTCTCTCTCTCTTCCAACAACAACATGCCCTCGAAAAAGCCTCGGCAACGCCGGGCTCACCCCAGCTAGTCTATATATATAAAGCGGCTCTTCTGTCTGTCTGTCCCGATGTCTGTCTGTCCGTCCGTGTTCTATACGTTTGAAAGTTACAGAGCTTACCGACGCACGCGTCGCCTCAAAAGAAAGCTTGCGATTCCGGACCGGTCATAGGCGTATTTACGTTTCGGCCGGACAAAAACCGCGCCCGCGGTATCCGAAAAACGTTCAGCGTTCTGCTCATTAGCATCTCATTAGCGACCGTGTGACGTCGAGGTCGACCAATCGTACGGCGGGTTCCTGGCGCGTGCCGTCCTACAGTTGAGTGTCGAGTGACTCGACGATTGACCAATCCTACGCTTCGGTGACCTGACCGGTCGACCAATCGGTGCGTGTGTAGGCGGGCTTTATCCTTCTGAACCGAGGTGAGTGGCCGCCATCTTGATTTTTCACGATTTTTTCCCCACACTTTCTGTGTGTTAGGGAACTATGGTAAATATTTGAATTATGTGTTAGGGTATTAATTAACAATTTATTTCAGTTTTATATTGTGTTTAGCAACCCCCCCCCTCCTCCTCACCCTCGCGCAGGGGGGACTCGGTGCTGGTCTCCAGGCCCGCTGCAGGCAGGCCTGAAGCTCCAAAAATTTCTCCCTCTCTCTCTCTCCTTCTCCTCTTCCCTCTCTCTCCTTCTCCTCTTCCCTCTCTGTCTCTCTCTACTTCCCCCTCTCAGGTTTGACGGTGTCGGGGCCCGAAGTGAGCCGCTCTAACGGCCGCCAGCCCACGGGGTTTCCCTGCCTACTCCCCGCTCTAACGGCCGCCAGCCCGCGGGGTTTCCCTGCCTACTCTCTGATCCCCCCCGTCTCTCTCTGTTCCCCCCTCCCCCCAGTCTCTCTCTGTTCCCCCCTCCCCCCAGTCTCTCTCTGTTCCCCCCTCCCCCCAGTCTCTCTCTGTTTCCACCCCCCAGTCTCTCTCTGTTCCCCCCCCACCCCCCCAGTCGCTCTCTGTTCCCCCCCCCACCCCCCCAGTCGCTCTCTCTCTCTCTTCCAACAACAACATGCCCTCGAAAAAGCCTCGGCAACGCCGGGCTCACCCCAGCTCTTCCCCCTCAGTCGCTCTCTCTTCCCCCCAGTCGCTCTCTCTTCCCCCCCAGTCGCTCTCTCTTCCCCCCCAGTCGCTCTCTCTTCCCCCCCCAGTCGCTCTCTTCCCCCCCAGTCGCTCTCTCTTCCCCCCCGTCTCTCTCTCTCCACCCTCAGTCGCGCTCTCTTCCCCCCGTCTCTCTCTCTCCCCCCTCAGTCGCACTCTCTTCCCCCAGTCGCTCTCTCTTCCCCCCGTCTCTCTCCCCCCTCAGTCGCACTCTCTCTCTCTCCCAGTCTTTCTCTCTCCCCCCCCAGTCTCTCTCTCTCCCCCCAGTCTCTCTCTCTCCCCCCAGTCTCTCTCTCTCCCCCCAGTCTCTCTCTCTCCCTCCCAGTCTCTCTCTACCCCCAGTCGCTCTCTCTCCCCCCCCAGTCGCTCTCTCTCCCCCCCCAGTCGCTCTCTCTCCCCCCCAGTCACTCTCTCTCCCCCCAGTCGCTCTCTCTCCCCCCCAGTCGCTCTCTCTCCCCCCCCAGTCGCTCTCTCTCCCCCCCAGTCGCTCTCTCTCCCCCCCCAGTCGCTCTCTCTTCCCCCCCAGTCGCTCTCGCTTCCCCCCCAGTCGCTCTCTCTTCCCCCCCTCTCTCTCTCACACTCCCAATCTCTCTCTCTCACACTCCCAATCTCTCTCTCACACTCCCAATCTCTCTCTCACACTCCCAAACTCTCTCTCTCTCACTCCCAATCTCTCTCTCTCTCACACTCCCAATCACTCTCTCTCTCACACTCCCAATCTCTCTCTCTCTCACACTCCCAATCTCTCTCTCTCTCACACTCCCAATCTCTCTCTCTCACACTCCCAATCTCTCTCTCACACTCCCAATCTCTCTCTCTCACACTCCCAATCTCTCTCTCTCATGCTCCCAATCTCTCTCTCTCTCACACTCCCAGTCTCTCTCTCTCTCACACTCCCAGTCTCTCTCTCTCTCACACTCCCAATCTCTCTCTCTCTCACACTCCCAATCTCTCCCTCTCACACTCCCAATCTCTCTCTCTCTCTCTCACACTCCCAATCTCTCTCTCTCTCTCTCTCTCACACTCCCAATCTCTCTCTCTCTCTCTCACTCACAGTCTCTGTCTCTCACACTCCCAATCTCTCTCTCTCTCTCACACTCCCAGTCTCTCTCTCTCACACTCCCAATCTCTCTCTCTCACACTCCCAATCTCTCTCTCTCTCACACTCCCAATCTCTCTCTCACATGCCCAGTCTCTCTCTCACACACTCCCAATCTCTCTCTCTCTCTCTCTCTCACACTCCCAATCTCTCTCTCTCTCACACTCCCAATCTCTCTCTCTCTCACACTCCCAATCTCTCTCTCTCACACTCCCAATCTCTCTCTCTCACACTCCCAATCTCTCTCTCTCACACTTCGAATCTGTCTCTCACACTCCCAATCTCTCTCTCACTCCCAATCTCTCTCTCACACTCCCAATCTCTCTCTCTCTCTCTCACACTCCCAATCTCTCTCTCTCACACTCCCAATCTCTCTCTCTCTCACTCACACTCCCAATCTCTCTCTCTCTCTCACTCCCAGTCTCTCTCTCTCACACTCCCAATCTCTCTCTCTCTCTCACTCCCAGTCTCTCTCTCTCTCACACTCCCAGTCTCGCTCTCTCTCACACTCCCAGTCTCTCTCTCACACTCCCAGTCTCTCTCTCTCACACTCCCAATCTCTCTCTCTCACACTCCCAATCTCTCTCTCTCTCTCACACTCCCAATCTCTCTCTCTCTCTCACACTCCCAGTCTCTCTCTCTCACACTCCCAATCTCTCTCTCTCTCACACTCCCAGCCACTCTCTCTCTCACACTCCCAGCCTCTCTCTCTCTCACACTCCCAATCTCTCTCTCTCCTCACACTCCCAATCTTTCTCTCTCTCTCTCACTCCCAGTCTCTCTCTCTCACACCCAGTCTCTCTGTCACACACTCCCAATCTCTCTCTCTCTCACACTCCCAATCTCTCACTCCCAATCTCTCTCTCTCTCACTCCCAGTCTCTCTCTCACACACTCCCAGTCTCTCTCACACTCACAGTCTGTCTCTCTCACACTCCCAATCTCTCTCTCTCACACTCCCAATCTCTCTCTCTCACACTCCCAATCTCTCTCTCTCACACTTCCAATCTGTCTCTCACACTCCCAATCTCTCTCTCTCTCTCACTCCCAATCTCTCTCTCACACTCCCCATCTCTTTCTCTCTCTCTCTCTCTCTCACACTCCCAATCTCTCTCTCTCTCACACTCCCAATCTCTCTCTCTCTCTCACACTCCCAATCTCTCTCTCTCACTCCCAGTCTCTCTCTCTCACACTCCCAATCTCTCTCTCTCTCACTCCCAGTCTCTCTCTCTCACACTCCCAATCTCTCTCTCTCTCTCTCACACTCCCAGTCTCTCTCTCTCTCACTCCCAATCTCTCACACTCCCAATCTCTCTCTCTCTCACGCACTCCCAGTCTCTCTCTCACACTCCCAGTCTCTCTCTCACACTCCCAGTCTCTCTCTCTCACACACCCAGTCTCTCTCTCTCACACTCCCAATCTCTCTCTCTCACACTTCCAATCTGTCTCTCACACTCCCAATCTCTCTCTCTCTCACTCCCAATCTCTCTCTCTCTCACACTCCCAATCTCTCTCTCTCTCTCTCTCACACTCCC
Organism: Somniosus microcephalus; assembly: GCF_052327205.1. Lineage (NCBI taxonomy): Eukaryota > Metazoa > Chordata > Chondrichthyes > Squaliformes > Somniosidae > Somniosus > Somniosus microcephalus. Next base: position 119,283,499 of record NC_141000.1, on the reverse strand, counting down.
AATCTCTCTCTCTCTCACACTCCCAATCGCTCTCTCTCTCTCTCACACTCCCAATCGCTCTCTCTCTCTCTCACACTCCCAATCTCTCGCTCTCTCACACTCCCAATCTCTCTCTCTCTCACACTCCCAGTCTCTCTCTCTCACACTCCCAATCTCTCTCCCTCACACTCCCAATCTCTCTCTCTCTCACACTCCCAGTCTCTCTCTCTCTCACTCCCAATCTCTCTCTCTCACACTCCCAATCTCTCTCTCTCACACTCCCAATCTCTCTCTCTCACACTCCCAATCTCTCTCTCTCTCACACTCCCAATCTCTCTCTCACACTCCCAATCTCTCTCTCACACTCCCAGTCTCTCTCTCTCTCACACTCCCAATCTCTCTCCCTCTCACACTCCCAATCTCTCTCTCTCACACTCCCAGTCTCTCTCTCTCTCACACTCCCAGTCTCTCTTTCTCACACACTCCCAGTCTCGCTCTCTCACATTCCCAATCTCTCTCTCACTCCCAATCTCTCTCTCACACTCCCAATCTCTCTCTCACACTCCCAATCTCTCTCTCACACTCCCAATCTCTCTCTCACACTCCCAATCTCTCCCTCACACTCCCAATCTCTCTCTCTCACACTCCCAATCTCTCTCTCGCACACTCCCAATCTCTCTCCCTCACACTCCCAATCTCTCTCTCTCTCACACTCCCAGTCTCTCTCTCTCTCTCACACTCCCAGTCTCTCTCTCTCACACTCCCAATCTCTCTCCCTCACACTCCCAATCTCTCTCTCTCTCACTCCCAGTCTCTCTCTCTCTCACACTCCCAGTCTCTCTTTCTCACACACTCCCAGTCTCTCTCTCACATTCCCAATCTCTCTCTCTCACTCCCAATCTCTCTCTCTCTCATACTCCAAATCTCTCTCTCTCTCATACTCCAAATCTCTCTCTCTCACACTCCCAATCTCTCTCTCTCTCACACTTCCAATCTCTCTCTCTCTCACTCCCAATCTCTCTCTCCCTCTCACTCCCAATCTCTCTCTCCTTCCCTCTCTCTCTCTCCTTCCCTCTCTCTCTCTCTCTCCTTCCCTCGCTTTCTCTCTCCTTCCCTCTCTCTCTCTCCTTCCCCCTCTCTCTCTCTCTCCTTCCCTCTCTCTTTCTCCTTCCCTCTCTCTCTCTCTCCTTCCCTCTCTCTCTCTCTCCTTCCCTGTCTCTCTCTCTCTCCTTCCCTCTCTCTCTTCCCCCCAGTCGCTCCCTCTCTCTCTTCCAACAACAACATGCCCTCAAAAAGCCTCGGCACCGCCGGGCTCCCCCAGCTAGTCTATATATATAAAGCGGCTCTTCTGTCTGTCTGTCCCGATGTCTGTCTGTCTGTCCGTGTTCTATACGTTTGAAAGTTACAGAGTGTACCGACGCGCGCGTCGCCTCAAAAGAAAGCTTGCGATTCCGGACCGGTCATAGGCGTATTTACGTTTCGGCCGGACAAAAATCGCGCCCGCGGTATCCAAAAAACGTTCAGCATTCTGCTCATTAGCATCTCATTAGCGACCGTGTGACGTCGAGGTCAACCAATTGGACGGCGGGTTCCTGGCGCGTGCCATCCTACAGTTGAGTGTCGAGTGACTCGACGATTGACCAATCCTACGCTTCGGTGACCTGACCGGTTGACCAATCGGTGCGTGTGTGGGCGGGCCTTATCCTTCTGAACTGATGTGAGTGGCCGCCATCTTGCTTCCATTCTTTTCCCTGCTATCTGCGTCTTTCTTTTCAAATATACATTTACAGCAAAATTAAATTGAATTTATTAAATTGTTTTAAAAAAAACTTCATTCATTTGTAAAATTTTTTTCTAAACTGAACATTCTTTTTCCTACCTTTTCCCGTTTTTTTGTTAGGCCTGAAAGCCTGGGACTTTCTTGCCCAGCCAGGCCCGAGCTAGGGCTTCTGCTAAGCTCCTCACCCCCACCCCCCAGCACGTTACCCGGGGCAACGGCGTCAGCCACGAGGGTCAGGGTGCGCGCGCAGCAGGAGCAGGTGAGACGCGGCGTCGGATCTCGGCCTTGGTGAGCGGGAAGGGTTACCCCGGCAACCGGCAAACTTCAAGCCGGCTCGGCCGGCGGGGGGGGCGAGGCTCGGAGTGCGGCAGGGCGGGGCTCTCAGCCGCAATCGGCGATCTGGAGGGCGGGGCTCCGGAGAGTGGGACGCCGCTGCTCGGGAGGGCGGGGGGCGGGGTTCGGGACATCGGGGGGCGGGATCTCGGCCTTGGTGAGCGGGAAGGGTTACCCCGGCAACCGGCAAACTTCAAGCTGGCTCGGCCGGGGCTCGGAGTGCGGCAGGGCGGGGCTCTCAGCCGCAATCGGCGATCTGGAGGGCGGGGCTCCGGAGAGTGCGACGCCGCTGCTCGGGTAGGCGGGGGGCGGGGCTCGGGACATCGGGGGGCGGAACATCGGGAGATCGCGGGGCGGGACATCGGGAGATCGCGGGCCCGGACTACAGATCGGGGGGGGCGGGGCTCGGGAGGGGCCACCCTCAGGGGGGGCGGGGCTCCGGAGATCGAGGGGGCGGGGCTCCGGAGATCGGGGGGGCGGGGCTCCGGAGATCGGGGGGGGCGGCGCTCGGGAGATCGGGGCTCCGGGGGGGGCAGGGCTCGGGAGATCGGGGGGGGGGGCCGCGCTCCTGAGATGGGGGGGCGGGGCTCGGGAGATCGTGGGGGGGCGGAGCTCGGGATATCGGGGGGGAGGGGCGGGGATCGGGTGATTGAGGGGGCGGTGCTCAGGGACTCTCCCCCTCCCCTCCCTCCCAATCTCTCTCTCACCTCCCAATCTCTCACACTCCCAATCCCAATCTCTCTCACACTCCCAGTCTCTCTCTCTTCCCCCCAGTCGCTCTCTCTTCCCCCCCAGTCGCTCTCTCTTCCCCCTCAGTCGCTCTCTCTTCCCCCCCAGTCGCTCTCTTCCAATTCACAATTCAAATCGCTTTATTGGCATGATAAGTTACATCTTATGTTGCCAAAGCATCAAAATACATTTATGGTTTAGCACATAAACGCAGTTCTATTCATACAGTGTATAAACAGGTATATCCCTGAGTGTATAAATATACATTTGCATTGTTTATATATATTCTTTTCTTAGTTTACTGGTTGTCCCTCTGTTCATGGCAAGCTGTAACATAGTGTGCCGCCAGTGTTACACAGCTTCTCTCCTCTCTCAGTAGGAATGGGAGTTTTTGGTTGTCATTCAGATTTCTGAAATCAGGGCATATTTGTGAGAATTTTTGGTAGAAATTCTCCCTGATGCCCTGATATTTTCCGCAGGCTGTGAGGAAGTGCATCTCTGTCTCCACTACTCCCTGACTGCAGTGAGAGCATATCCTGTCTTCTCTTGGTAGCCTGGTCTGCCTGTGTCTGCCTTTTTCGATCGCTAGGCTATGTTCGCTAAGTCTGTACCTTGTCAAGGTTCTTCTCAGTTTGTTATCCTTTACCATGGTCAGGTAATCAGCTATGTTGTATTGTCTGTTTAGGGCCAAGTAGCAATTGAGTTTGCTTTGGGTTTTTGTTGTTTCTGCCCAATATGTCAGATATTTTTCCTTTTGCTTAGCGACGATTGTGTTGGGTCGAATTCTTTGTGTTACCCTGTCACTGTCCTGGGGCTGGTTATTGTTAGTATTGTTAGTAGTTACTTCACTGAGTCCCAGGACTAGTTGACTGAGGGTATTCTTCTTTATGGTCAGCTCTTGGCATTTCAGGGCATCGTAGTGATAGCATTGGGGATTGCTCATTTGTAGGTGATTCCAAAATTTGGTGGCTCTTTTTTGGATAGTGATTATTAATGGATATTGGCCTAGTTCCGCCCTGCATGCATTGTTTACTGTTTTCCTTTGAGTCCGGAGGATACTTTTACAGAATTCTGCATGTAGGATCTCAATTGGGTGTTTGTCCCATTTTGCAAATTCTTGTTGAGTTAGCGGTCCCCATACATCACTGCCATAGAGTGCAATTGGTTCAATTACTGATTTGAAAATTTTGAGCCAAATGCTAATTGGGATTTCTATTTGGATTGATTTTTTGATGGCATAGAAAGCCCTTCTTGCTTTCTCTTTCAGTTCATTCACAGCCAGTTTGAAGTTTCCCGTAGAACTGATTTTTAAGCCCAAGTATGTGTAGTTAGTGGTTTGTTCAATTTTGGTTGTTCCTACTGTGAAATTTATTTTGGGTCCCTGATGTTTGGATCTTTGCTGGAACACAAGGACTTTGGTTTTTTGGGGATTTATTGTCAGGGCCCAAGTCTGGCAGTACGACTCCAGCAGGTCCAGGTTTTGCTGTAGCCCCTCTTTAGTAGGTGACAGCAGAACCAGGTCGTCTGCATAGAGGAGGAATTTAACCTTGGATTCATATAGGGTGAGGCCGGGTGCTGTAGATTGTTCAAGTAGTTTTGCCAATCCATTTATGTAAATATTAAAGAGTGTCGGTGAGATTGGCGAGCCCTGCGTCACCCCCCGCCCCTGTGGGAAGTATTTTGTTTGTTTGTCTCCAATTTTAACTGCACATTTGTTGTTTGTATACATTGATTTAATTACATCATATGTTTTCCCTCCTACCCCGCTTTCGATAAGTTTCAGGAATAAACCGTCATGCCAGATGGAGTCGAAAGCCTTCTGGAAATCTACAAAGCATGCGTAGATTTTGCTTTTGTTATGGTGAACGTGTTTGTCAATTAGAGTCTGTAGGGTGAAGATATGATCGGATGTTCTATAGTTTGGCAGGAATCCAATTTGGCTTTTACTCAAGACATTGTGCTCCTCAAGGAAGTTTATAAGTCTTTTGTTTATGATGCTACAGAATACCTTCCCCAGGTTACTGTTTACACAGATGCCTCGATAGTTGTTTGGGTCGATTTTGTCCCCACTTTTGTATATGGGCGTTATGAGTCCTTTGTTCCAGATATCAGGGAAATAACCGACACTCAGAACCAAGTTGAAGAGTTTTAGGATAGCCAGTTTCATTTTGTTGTCTGTGTGTTTAATCATCTCGTTTAGTATGCCGTCTGTCCCGCAGGCTTTTCCTGGTCGCAGGTCCTTGAGTTTTTCAAGAAGTTCTTTTTCTGTTATTATGGCGTCCAGCGGGTTTTGGTTATCTTTTATGGCCATTTCTAGCTTTTCCAGTTTTTTGCATATTTGGTGTTGCTCTGGTCTTAGTGTGTTTTTCTGGTATAATTTTTCAAAGTGGTTTACCCATGTGTCCCCGTTTTGAATGGCCAAATCGTCGTGTTGTTTTTTGTGTAGTGTTTTCAAGTTTTCCCAGAAACAATTGGAATCAATGGATTCCTCCATGGAGCTGAGTGTATTCTTAATATATTGCTCTTTTTTGGTTCTGAGTGTGTTTCTGTATTGTGTTAGTGTCTGACAATAAGTAAGGCGTAGTTCCCCATTTTCTGGATGTCTGTGTTTTTGGTTTGATATTTTTCTAAGTTTTTTCCTCATGTTATGGCAATCTCGGTCAAACCATTTTTCATAGTTTTTTGTTTTGGGTTTGTTCTTGCGAGCTTTCAAGTTTGCATTTGTTGCCAAATTATCAAAAATATTGTTTAGCTTACTAACTGCCCGGTTTACGCCTTCTTTATTGTGAGTGTATATGTTATCCAGAAAGGTGTCTAAGAGAGCTTGAGTTGATGCATTGCTAATTGTTTTCTGGTATTTTTCCATGTCGTTTTTGGCCCATCTGTATGATTTTTTGGTGTTGTACAGTTTACTGGGTTGTGTTTCTATGTTGTTTGTTTCTGTCTTTTTGAGGAACATAGTAATTTGACTGTGATCTGACAGTGTTGTTTGTGGTTTGACTGTGAATGCTCTGAAAGAGGATGGGTCTAAGTCTGTAATCATATAGTCTACTGTGCTGCAGCCAAGAGGTGAGCAATAGGTCGATCTTCCTAGGAGGTCTCCTATGAACCTACCATTGACAATGTACAGACCCAGGTTTCGACAGAGCTGTAGTAGCTGTTTTCCGTTGGTATTTGACTGCTTGTCGCAGTTATGCCTGTATGGGAGGGAAGGGATGTCAAAGTGGTTATTCCCGAAAACGTAATTGTTTCCCTGATTATTGGTGAAGTCTGGTTCTTCGCCCGTTCTTGAATTGAGGTCCCCACAGATCAACACGTTCCCCTGGGCCTGGTATTGGATAATTTCCCCCTCCATGTTGGAGAAGGTGTCCTCTTTAAAGTACGGGGAATCGATTGGAGGGATATAAAGTGCGCAAATGTAAACATCTTGGGTGTTTGAGATAATCTCCCTCTCAAGTTTGAGCCACATATGGTTTTCGCCCTTTTTTATAAATTTGATGTAATTCTTAAGTTCTGTTTTAAACCAGATCAGTATGCCTCCGGAGTCTCTGCCTTGGGTTACACTTGGTAATTTATTGGAGGGGACCACCAGCTCAGTGTACCCTTGGGGACAGCCAGTGTGTCCTTTTCCTTTATACCAAGTTTCCTGTAAAATGATAATATCTAGGTCTTTAGTTTCATCTATGAACTCTGGGGTCCTACTTTTCACTTCTCGCAGTGAAGAGCGTAGACCTTGGATATTCCAGGTCGAAATATATAAGGATTTCATGTTAAGTTTGATCTTTTACTATGATAGGTTAAAGAGTGGTACGTGTTTGTCGTGTCTAAGTGTGGGAAAAAAAAGATCACATCAGTTGTCTACAAAAGTTAATACAATTTGGTTACAGTTCTTTCTATTAATTAGTCCTTGATCCATAAGGCGGAAGTAGATGCTGCTGCACATCTGCTTATTGTCTCTTAATGGATTGTTTCTGTCTGAGGTATTGCGTACGTCCTGTGCATCTCTTCCTCTGTCTGGCTGGGAGCGGTCCTATTCCCCTGTGGGACAGGAGTGGTGAAGGTCTGATATTGTTGTTTTGCATGGGGATCCTCTCTGGTCTCGGTTGGTGTGTTGGTGGTCCTTGTAGTGTTCCTGATATGTACCCCGCTGGTCTCTGGTGGTCGGGGGGGGGTCCTCTTGGAGTCTGGGTATGGACCCGGTTAAAAGCGACGTCCTTCAGGGCTTTAGCAAAGATCGATATTCTTTGCCTTTGGATGTGGACGTGGTCGTAAAGACATTCCTCATCGAGGGTGGGGTGTTGGGCCAGGTGTACGTTGTGGTTTGATTCGCAGTCTCTTGCTATGCTGGCATTTATCTCATGAATTGTGTTGTTGTTGAAGTCTGTTCTCGGCAATATTGTGGAAACAGTGATTCTAGTGTTTGGAAATGTACTGCTTGCTTTCCTAATCATTGCTCTGAGCGATGTTGCTACTTCTTTCTGTTGGGTCTTTAGGTCATTTGTGCCCGTGTGTATTATTATGTGTTGGGGGGAGCCTAATCTCGCTTTGGTCAGCCATCCCATGGCTCTGTTTGTTGTTGGGCACCAGATCTTTTCTACTTTACTTCTAGGGAATAGCTTTTTCTCCCATAGAAATTTCCCATTTGAGTCTATGAGTATTACGACGTCAGCCTTGTTTGTGTTTACTGTCTGGTGGCTTTCGCTTGGACTCATAGTGTGTGTGCTGGGCTGGGGTGTCTGGTGTGTGCGTACCTCTTGTGAGCGGCCCGCTTGTGGTTCCACGGTGGTGGGGGAAGATTGTGAATCAGTATGCTGGTCGGTCTGTGTGGCACCCCTTGTATTGTGTGTCTGTTGCTTTTGTTCCGTGTGGGAGTGCAGCCGTTCCGTCTGGCTCAGTCTTGTCTTATCTCTAGCCTCTGGTTGCTGGTCTAATGGTGTTATCTCTCCTCTATGGCTCTCTTCTTTTTCCTGCAGCTCTTTCACCTGATTCCTAAGTAGATTCACCTGGTTCTCAAGTAGCTTCAGCTCTCTCTTGTGTCTCTCCCTCTCCTGATTTTGATCGTCATTCATTTTGAGGAAGTCCTCTCTAAGTTTAACCATCTCTATCTCTAATTGATTAAATTTATCTTTTGGTTGTATCTGGCTGTGTGATCCCGGGGTATGTGTCTGGTCGGCCCTGGAAGGCTCACTCACTTCCTGGCTATGCTGCTCTTCTCTTGGTGAGCTGGGAATGGTAGGGGGACTATGTGTGGCTTCCTCCCTGGTAGTTATGCTGGGGTTTGTCAGTTGTATCGTGTGGCTGTGGTTCCCCGGAGTTAGTGTCTGGTTTGAACTGTGTGGCTCGTTCACCTCCTGACCAGGCAGATTTTCTCCTGGTAAGTTGTCAATGTTGGGGGGAGTGCGGGCCACTCTGGGGCTGTTCCTTCCCCCCTTAGTTAATTTTTTCAGTGTCCTGAAGGCCGTTGCAAATTTGTCGAGGTTGCCTTGCACTAATATTGTTCCGGTATTGTACGCGTTGACCGTCGTAGTTGAACTGTCTCCTGGTGTGTTAATTTTCATTATGGACCCATTTGCGGTATTTTCTAGCTTAACATTGGTATAGTGTGATTTTATTGCTGTGATCCAAGCCACTGGCTGATCTGAGTAGAAAATGAGGTTACTTTTTGTCCCATTGTTGTAACAGTCAGCAAAAAGTGTTTCTGGTTTTTCTCTCATCTGCTCATGCTTGATCGCTTTTATAGCTTTTTTTGCGGTGTTGGGGGGAATCTGGAAGCGGGGCTGTTGTGGATCTTCTGATTCGCTCATTTTTGGTAAAGTATTGTTGATCTTAGAATAAGCTTTTCTGGGGCCCCGGGTTTGGTGTTTCCCTCTCCCTGTTCGCGAACTTTCCCGGTCCCCCTCTCCGACCCCCGTGGTCCCTGGGCCTCGGCTTCTGGGTTCACCCTTCTCAGGTCTGGGTCTGTGAGCCGCTGTTTCCCGGTGCCTTCGGGCTGTTCCCCTCCCCCTCAGAGGTCTCTGTGCCTCTGTCTTGGCCTGGCTCCTCGGGCCTTTCCCTGGCTTCAGTCTCCCTCCCTGGGCCCTGAACTCACAGTCTTGGTTTGCTTCTGGAAGCCTTCTGGTTGCTCCCCTTCTCCTCAGAGGTCTCTGGGCCTGGCTCCTCGGGCCTTTCCCGGGCTTTCTAGCCCAGCCGCCGCTCGGGCTTTGCCTCGTTCGCCGTTCGGGGTGCTGGACTGCGGTCGTCGCTCGGGTGCTGGACTGCGGCCGTCGCTCGGGTGCTGGACTGCGGTCGTCGCTCGGGTGCTGGACTGCGGCCGCCGATCGGGCCGTGTCTCGTTCAGCCGCTCGGGCTCCCCGAGTCACCTCGTTCCAGCTGCCGCTCTTCCCCCCGTCTCTCTCTCTCCCCCCTCAGTCGCACGCTCTTCCCCCCCGTCTCTCTCTCTCCCCCCTCAGTCGCACTCTCTTCCCCCCCAGTCGCTCTCTCTTCCCCCCCGTCTCTCTCCCCCTCAGTCGCACTCTCTCTCTCTCCCAGTCTCTCTCTCTCCCCCCCAGTCTCTCTCTCCCCCCCAGTCTCTCTCTCCCCCCAGTCTCTCGCTCTCCCCCCAGTCTCTCTCTCTCCCTCCCAGTCTCTCTCTCCCCCAGTCGCTCTCTCTCTTCCCCCCCAGTCGCTCTCTCTCCCCCCCAGTCGCTCTCTCTCCCCCCCCAGTCGCTCTCTCTCCCCCCCCAGTCGCTCTCTCTCCATCCCAGTCGTTCTCTCTCTTCCCCCCAGTCGCTCTCTCTCTTCCCCCCCAGTCGCTCTCTCTCTTCCCCCCCCAGTCGCTCTCTCTCTTCCCCCCCAGTCGCTCTCTCTCTTCCCCCACAGTCGCTCTCTCTCTTCCCCCCCAGTCGCTCTCTCTCTTCCCCCCCAGTCGCTCTCTCTCTTCCCCCCCAGTCGCTCTCTCTCCTCCCCCCCAGTCGCTCTCTCTCCTCCCCCCCAGTCGCTCTCTCTCCTCCCCCCCAGTCGCTCTCTCTTCCCCCCCAGTCGCTCTCTCTTCCCCCCCAGTCGCTCTCTCTTCCCCCCCAGTCGCTCTCTCTTCCCCCCCAGTCGCTCTCTCTTCCCCCCCCAGTCACTCTCTATTCCCCCCCAGTCGCTCTCTCTTCCCCCCCAGTCGCTCTCTCTTCCCCCTGTCTCTCTCTCTCCCCCCTCAGTCGCACTCTCTTCCCCCCCAGTCGCTCTCTCTTCCTCCCCAGTCGCTCCCTCTTCCCCCCCAGTCGCTCTCTCTTCCCCCCAGTCTCCCTCTCTCCCCCCCAGTCTCTCTCTCTCCCCCCAGTCTCTCTCTCTCCCTCCCAGTCTCTCTCTCCCCCCAGTCGCTCTCTCTCTTCCCCCCTAGTCGCTCTCTCTCTTCCCCTCCAGTCGCTCTCTCTCCTCCCCCCCCAGTAGCTCTCTCTCCCTTCCCACCCAGTCGCTCTCTCTCCCCCCCAGTCGCTCTCTCTCTTCCCCCCCAGTCGCTCTCTCTCTTCCCCCCCAGTCGCTCTCTCTCTTCCCCCCCAGTCGCTCTCTCTGTTCCCCCCCAGTCGCTCTCTCTCTTCCCCCCCAGTCGCCCTCTCTCTTCCCCCCAGTCGCTCTCTCACTTCCCCCCCAGTCGCTCTCTTTTCCCCCCCAGTCGCGCTCTCTTCCCCCCCAGTCGCTCTCTCTTCACCCCCGTCTCTCTCTCTCCCCCCCTCAGTCGCTCTCTCTTCCCCCCCAGTCGCTCTCTCTTCCCCCCCAGTCGCTCTCTCTTCCCCCCCAGTCGCTCTCTCTTCCCCCCCAGTCGCTCTCTCTTCCCCCCCAGTCGCTCTCTCTTCCCCCCAGTCGCTCTCTCTTCCCCCCAGTCGCTCTCTCTTCCCCCCCAGTCGCTCTCTCTTCCCCCCCAGTCGCTCTCTCTTCCCCCCCAGTCGCTCTCTCTCCATCCCAGTCGTTCTCTCTCTTCCCCCCAGTCGCTCTCTCTCTTCCCCCCCAGTCGCTCTCTCTCTTCCCCCCCCAGTCGCTCTCTCTCCTCCCCCCCAGTCGCTCTCTCTCCTCCCCCCCAGTCGCTCTCTCTCCTCCCCCCCAGTCGCTCTCTCTTCCCCCCCAGTCGCTCTCTCTTCCCCCCCAGTCGCTCTCTCTTCCCCCCCAGTCGCTCTCTCTTCCCCCCCCAGTCACTCTCTATTCCCCCCCAGTCGCTCTCTCTTCCCCCCCAGTCGCTCTCTCTTCCCCCTGTCTCTCTCTCTCCCCCCTCAGTCGCACTCTCTTCCCCCCCAGTCGCTCTCTCTTCCTCCCCAGTCGCTCCCTCTTCCCCCCCAGTCGCTCTCTCTTCCCCCCAGTCTCCCTCTCTCCCCCCCAGTCTCTCTCTCTCCCCCCAGTCTCTCTCTCTCCCTCCCAGTCTCTCTCTCCCCCCAGTCGCTCTCTCTCTTCCCCCCTAGTCGCTCTCTCTCTTCCCCTCCAGTCGCTCTCTCTCCTCCCCCCCCAGTCGCTCTCTCTCCCTTCCCACCCAGTCGCTCTCTCTCCCCCCCAGTCGCTCTCTCTCTTCCCCCCCAGTCGCTCTCTCTCTTCCCCCCCAGTCGCTCTCTCTCTTCCCCCCCAGTCGCTCTCTCTGTTCCCCCCCAGTCGCTCTCTCTCTTCCCCCCCAGTCGCCCTCTCTCTTCCCCCCAGTCGCTCTCTCACTTCCCCCCCAGTCGCTCTCTTTTCCCCCCCAGTCGCGCTCTCTTCCCCCCCAGTCGCTCTCTCTTCACCCCCGTCTCTCTCTCTCCCCCCCCCTCAGTCGCTCTCTCTTCCCCCCCAGTCGCTCTCTCTTCCCCCCCAGTCGCTCTCTCTTCCCCCCCAGTCGCTCTCTCTTCCCCCCCAGTCGCTCTCTCTTCCCCCCCAGTCGCTCTCTCTTCCCCCCAGTCGCTCTCTCTTCCCCCCCAGTCGCTCTCTCTTCCCCCCCAGTCGCTCTCTCTTCCCCCCCAGTCGCTCTCTCTTCCCCCCCCAGTCGCTCTCTCTTCCCCCCGTCTCTCTCTCTCCCCCCCTCAGTCGCACTCTCTTCCCCCCCAGTCGCTCTCTCTTCCTCCCCAGTCGCTCCCTCTTCCCCCCCAGTCGCTCTCTCTTCCCCCCCAGTCGTTCTCTCTTCCCCCTCAGTCGCTCTTTCTTCCCCCAGAGTCGATCTCTCTTCCCCCCCAGTCGCTCTCTCTTCCCCCCCAGTCGCTCTCTCTTCCCCCGCAGTCGCTCTCTCTTCCCCCCCAGTCGCTCTCTCTTCCCCCCCAGTCGCTCTCTCTTCCCCCCCAGTCGCTCTCTCTTCCCCCCCAGTCGCTCTCTCTTCCCCCCCAGTCGCTCTCTCTTCCCCCCCAGTCGCTCTCTCTTCCCCCCCAGTCGCTCTCTCTTCCCCCCCAGTCGCTCTCTCTTCCCCCCCAGTCGCTCTCTCTTCCCCCCCAGTCGCTCTCTCTTCCCCCCCAGTCGCTCTCTCTTCCCCCCCAGTCGCTCTCTCTTCCCCCCAGTCGCTCTCTCTTCCCCCCCAGTCGCTCTCTCTTCCCCCCCAGTCGCTCTCTCTTCCCCCCCAGTCGCTCTCTCTTCCCCCCCCAGTCGCTCTCTCTTCCCCCCCAGTCGCTCTCTCTTCCCCCCCAGTCGCTCTCTCTTCCCCCCCAGTCGCTCTCTCTTCCCCCCCAGTCGCTCTCTCTTCCCCCCCAGTCGCTCTCTCTTCCCCCCCAGTCGCTCTCTCTTCCCCCCCAGTCGCTCTCTCTTCCCAATTCCAATTCCAATTCCAATTCCAATTAAAATGCTTTATTGGCATGAAAGTTTACAGAGAACCATATTGCCAAAGCTTACATAGCAAAAAGGTACAGTTTTCCAACATTCTGTAGGTGTCAATCGATTTGACATTTGTTGGGTACATACAATATTACTTTTAAACAATATTAATTTTAAACAGTCTTTGTACTTCATTTGGTACGTTCAATATTAATTTTAAACAGTCTTAATTTTAAACAGTCCTCAGGTTGTGACATGTTGTTACATATTTGGCCCCAAGGTATGGTCTGTCTCCTTCTCCTAGGACTAATCTTCCCCCCCTCTCTCTCTCACACTCCCAATCTCTCTCTCTCTCTCACACTCCCAATCTCTCTCTCTCACACTCCCAATCTCTCTCTCACACTCCCAAACTCTCTCTCTCTCACTCCCAATCTCTCTCTCTCTCACGCTCCCAATCTCTCTCTCACACTCCCAATCTCTCTCTCTCTCACACTCCCAGTCTCTCTCTCTCTCACTCCCAATCTCTCTCTCTCTCACACTCCCAATCTCTCTCTCTCTCACTCCCAATCTCTCTCTCTCTCTCTCACACTCCCAATCTCCCTCTCTCTCACACTCCCAATCTCTCTCTCTCACACTCCCAATCTCTCTCTCACACTCCCAATCTCTCTCTCACACTCCCAAACTCTCTCTCTCTCTCTCACTCCCAATCTCTCTCTCTCTCACGCTCCCAATCTCTCTCTCTCACGCTCCCAATCTCTCTCTCTCACACTCCCAGTCTCTCTCTCTCACACTCCCAATCTCTCTCTCACACTCCCAATCTCTCTCTCTCTCTCACACTCCCAATCTCTCTCTCTCACACTCCCAATCTCTCTCTCTCTCAATCCCAGTCTCTCTCTCTCACACTCCCAATCTCTCTCTCTCTCAATCCCAGTCTCTCTCTCTCACACTCCCAATCTCTCTCTCTCTCAATCCCAGTCTCTCTCTCTCTCACTCCCAATCTCTCTCTCTCTCTCTCACACTCCCAGTCTCTCTGTCTCACACTCCCAATCTCTCCCTCTCTCACACTCCCAATCTCTCTCTCTCTCACACTCCCAATCTCTCTCTCTCTCTCACACTCCCAGTCTCTCTCTCTCTCTCACACTCCCAGTCTCTCTCTCACACTCCCAGTCTCTCTCTCTCACACTCCCAATCTCTCTCTCTCTCACTCCCAATCTCTCTCTCTCTCTCTCTCTCTCTCACACTCCCAATCTCTCTCTCTCCCTCACACTCCCAGTCTCTCTCTCACACTCCCAGTCTCTCTCTCACACACTCCCAATCTCTCTCTCTCTCTCTCACTCCCAATCTCTCTCTCTCTCACACTCCCAATCTCTCTCTCTCTCTCTCTCACACTCCCAATCTCTCTCTCTCACACTCCCAATCTCTCTCTCTCTCTCACACTCCCAGCCTCTCTCTCACACACTCCCAATCTCTCTCTCTCTCACACTCCCAATCTCTCTCTCTCACACTCCCAATCTCCCTCTCTCTCACTCCCAGTCTCTCTCTTTCACACTGCCAATCTCTCTCTCTCTCTCTCACACTCCCAGTCTCTCTCTCTCTCACACTCCCAATCTCTCTCTCTCTCACACTCCCAATCTCTCTCTCTCACACTCCCAATCTCTATCTCTCTCTCACACTCCCAGTCTCTCTCTCACACACTCCCAGTCTCTCTCTCACACTCCCAGTCTCTCTCTCTCACACTCCCAATCTCTCTCTCTCACACTCCCAATCTCTCTCTCTCTCACGCTCCCAATCTCTCTCTCACACTCCCAATCTCTCTCTCACACTCCCAAACTCTCTCTCTCACTCCCAATCTCTCTCTCCCTCACTCCCAATCTCTCTCTCTCTCACACTCCCAATCTCTCTCTCTCTCACACTCCCAATCTCTCTCTCTCGCACTCCCAATCTCTCTCTCTCTCACACTCCCAATCTCTCTCACACTCCCAATCTCTCTCTCTCTCACACACTCCCAATCTCTCTCTCTCACACTCCCAATCTCTCTCACACTCCCAATCTCTCTCTCACACTCCCAATCTCTCTCTCTCTCACTCCCAATCTCTCTCTCACGCTCCCAATCTCTCTCTCTCATGCTCCCAATCTCTCTCTCTCTCACACTCCCAGTCTCTCTCTCTCACACTCCCAATCTCTCTCTCTCTCTCACACTCCCAATCTCTCTCTCACACTCCCAATCTCTCTCTCTCTCTCACACTCCCAATCTCTCTCTCTCTCTCTCACACTCCCAATCTCTCTCTCTCTCTCTCACTCCCAGTCTCTCTCTCTCACACTCCCAATCTCTCTCTCTCTCACATGCCCAGTCTCTCTCTCACACACTCCCAATCTCTCTCTCTCTCTCTCACTCCCAATCTCTCTCTCTCTCACACTCCCAATCTCTCTCTCTCTCTCTCTCACACTCCCAATCTCTCTCTCTCTCACACTCCCAATCTCTCTCTCTCACACTCCCAATCTCTCTATCTCTCTCTCTCTCACACTCCCAATCTCTCTCTCTCTCACACTCCCAATCTCTCTCTCTCTCACACTCCCAATCTCTCTCTCTCTCTCACACTCCCAATCTCTCTCTCTCTCTCGCACTCCCAGTCTCTCTCTCACACTCCCAGTCTCTCTCTCACACTCCCAGTCTCTCTCTCTCACACTCCCAATCTCTCTCTCACACTCCCAGCCTCTCTCTCTCTCACACTCCCAATCTCTCTCTCTCTCACACTCCCAATCTTTCTCTCTTTCTCTCTCTCTCTCACTCCCAGTCTCTCTCTCTCACACTCCCAATCTCTCTCTCTCTCACTCCCAGTCTCTCTCTCTCTCACACTCCCAATCTCTCTCTCTCTCTCACACTCCCAGTCTCTCTCTCTCTCTCACACTCCCAATCTCTCTCTCTCTCACACTCCCAATCTCTCTCACTCCCAATCTCTCTCTCACACACTCCCAGTCTCTCTCTCACACTCACAGTCTCCCTCTCTCTCACACTCCCAGTCTCTCTCTCTCTCACTCCCAATCTCTCTCTCTCTCACTCCCAGTCTCTCTCTCTCACACTCCCAATCTCTCTCACTCCCAATCTCTCTCTCTCAATTTAATTCAATTCAATTCAAATGCTTTATTGGCATGAAAGTTTACAGAGAACCATATTGCCAAAGCTTACATATCAAAAAGATACATTTTCAAACATTCTGTAGGTGTCAATCGATTTGACATTTGTTGGGTACATACAATATTACTTTTAAACAATATTAATTTTAAACAGTCTCTCTCACACTCCCAGTCTCTCTCTCTCACACTCCCAGTCTCTCTCTCTCACACTCCCAATCTCTCTCTCTCTCACTCCCAGTCTCTCTCTCTCTCACACTCCCAATCTCTCTCTCTCTCACACTCCCAATCTCTCTCTCTCTCACACTCCCAGTCTCTCTCTCACGCACTCCCAGTCTCTCTCTCACACTCCGAGTCTCTCTCTCTCACACTCCCAATCTCTCTCTCTCACACTTCCAATCTGTCTCTCACACTCCCAATCTCTCTCTCTCTCTCACTCCCAATCTCTCTCTCACACTCCCAATCTCTCTCTCTCTCTCTCTCTCACACTCCCAATCTCTCTCTCTCTCACACTCCCAATCTCTCTCTCTCTCTCTCACACTCCCAATCTCTCGCTCTCTCACACTCCCAATCTCTCTCTCACACTCCCAATCTCACTCTCTCTCACACTCCCAATCTCTCTCTCTCTCACACTCCCAATCTCTCTCTCTCTCACACTCCCAATCTCTCTCTCACACTCCCAATCTCTCTCTCTCTCACACTCCCAGTCTCTCTCTCTCTCACACTCCCAATCTCTCTCCCTCTCACACTCCCAATCTCTCTCTCACACTCCCAGTCTCTCTCTCTCTCACACTCCCAGTCTCTCTTTCTCAGACACTCCCAGTCTCTCTCTCTCTCTCTCACATTCCCAATCTCTCTCTCTCACACTCCCAATCTCTCTCTCTCACACTCCCAATCTCTCTCTCTCACACTCCCAATCTCTCTCTCTCTCACACTCCCAATCTCTCTCTCTCACACTCCCAATCTCTCTCTCTCACACTCCCAATCTCTCTCTCTCTCACACTCCCAATCTCTCTCTCTCACACTCCCAATCTCTCTCTCTCTCACACTCCCAATCTCTCTCTCTCACTCCCAATCTCCCTCTCTCACAATCCCAATCTCTCTCTCTCACACTCCCAATCTCTCTCTCTCTCTCGCACACTCCCAATCTCTCTCTCTCTCTCTCACTCCCAATCTCTCTCTCTCTCACACTCCCAATCTCTCTCTCTCTCTCACACTCGCAATCTCTCTCTCTCCTTCCCTCTCTCTCTCTCTCTCCTTCCCTCTCTCTCTCCTTCCCTCTCTCTCTCTGTCTCTCTCTCCTTCCCTCTCTTTCTCTCTCCTTCCCTCTCCTTCCCTCTCTCTCCTTCATTCTCTCTCTCTCTTTCCTTCCATCTCTCTCTCTCTCTCCTTCCCCCTCTCTCCTTCCCTCTCTCTGTCTCCTTCCCTCTCTCTCTCTCTCTCCTTCCCTCTCTCTCATTCCCTCTCTCTCTCTCTCCTTCCCCCCAGTCGCTCCCTCTCTCTCTTCCAACAACAACATGCCCTCAAAAAGCCTCGGCACCGCCGGGCTCCCCCAGCTAGTCTAATATAAATGACTTACACCAGTCCTAAAATCTCCTTATGAGGCTCGGTGTCAAATTTTGTTTGATAACATTCCTGTGAAGCACCTTGGGACATTTTACTATGTTAAAGGCGCTATATAAATGCAAGTTGTTGTTGTTAAAGTACCAGACCTGAGCTTTTACTGTTAATAGCTGACTTTAGTTAGCCCTTACAAGCTAATCCCATCCGAACTCGAAGATGCTGAACCCTTGGTTACAGCACAATATCATCAAGATAAGATCTTCTTTTCTTCCATTAAGGTTTTCAACCAACATCCAGACTGTCAAAATCTAAAGCCCAGGTTTCTGATGAGATTGCCAACTGTGAGTGGTGATGTCCCCAGTAGCGGATTGGAAGGATTGGAAGGAGCCGGAGGCATAGAAGGAAACTTCTAAGTCTCCAAGTCCATAATTATATTCCTCTGGAAATTGGCATCTGATAGTAGATGTAACATGAGCATCGCAAGGATATGGAACCCCCTACCTGTGCACTCTATGCAGGATGACAGAAGGCTGTCATTTTGTCTTCAGACACCTGTCTGAGATGTACTGTCGCCATGAACTTAAGCTAGCAGTTACATGTTCCCTATTAATTTCCCACATTACAACAAGAGACTACACTCCAAAAAAGTACTTCATTGGCTGTAAAACGCTTTGAGATGTCCGGTTTTTGTGAAAGGCGCTATATAAATGCAAGTCTTTGGCCTAGAAATTCAGTTGGGCGCGCCAGCCGTTAGCGCCTTAGGAGGAGTAGATCTCGAGCGCTAGGCGCTTATCGCCCGGGCGCAGCGCGATCTGCGCCTCTCCCCAACTTCAGGACACATTTAGCGCCGGCGCAAAGTCTTAGCGCGCGCCCTGCTGCGCGCGCAGATCATGACGTCATTTAATAGTGCAACGCCCTTTGTGCGCCCCAAACCGGAACTTCACTCGCGCCGGCCCATTGTGCGCCGGGCGGCCCGAGCGACTGTGAAGTGGAATGGTACACAGGCCAGCCGGGCCGCGGGGAGCGCAAATTAAAGGGCACTTACCCAGCAGTATAAAGGCCAGCCATTTTGCAGCATTCACTCTTGTGCAACGGTTTTTTGGACAGAGACCAAGGAGGAGAGTTTACTGGTTTGGACCAACACTTGGACAGGTATTTTTGGCTCAGGCCAGAGCTTACCAATTATCTTTGCCTTCATTCAGAGCTCAGTGTTTGCCAGCATATAATGGGGGCTGCATTGGGTGGCAACGCTGAATTTCAGCCTTATGCCAGAAGGGCTTACAGACGCCGTGAGAGAGTGGCAGCCCTGGCTAGACGCAGAGGGGGCAACAGGCGTCGCCAACTGAGGCCTTACCCACGCAGGGTATACCGCCAGCAGACCTCCTATCTGACCATGTCTGCCGCGATGTGTGTTAGGAGGCTGTGATTCCGAAGGGAGGTGGTTGCAGACATCTGCCGGCTGCTTCAGAGAGATCTGCAGCCACAGCTGATGCGCAGGACGTCTCTGTCGGTGGCAGTGAAGGTGACAGTGGCTCTCAACTTCTATGCCTCCGGCTCCTTCCAATCCGCTACTGGGGACATCGCTAACATCTTCCAGTTCGCCGTGCATTGCTGCATCCGCCAGGTGACCGAAGCCCTTTTCAGAAGGAGACATCAATTCATCTCCTTCCCCATGACCCTGGACAAGCAGCAGCAGCGTGCAGTGGGGTTTGCAAGAATAGCGGGCTTCCCCATGGTGCAGGGCGCCATTGACTGCACGCATGTGGCTTTGCGGGCACCTCTTGAGCATGCCGAGGAGTACCGCAACCGGAAGGGCTACCGTTCCCTCAATGTACAGCTGGTGTGTGACCACAGGCAGCGCATCCTAGCTGTCAATGCCCGCTTTCCAGGCAGCAGCCACGATGCCTTTATCCTGCGACAGACAACTGTGGCTGACATGTTCCAGGCACAGCCTCCCCCAAGAGGATGGCTTATCGGGGACAAAGGCTATCCTTTGTGTACCTGGCTCATGACCCCGCTCCGCGCGCCCATGACCCCTGCTGAAGAGGCATACAACGAGAGCCATCAAGCGACGAGGAACCTCATAGAACAAACAATCGGCGTGCTCAAGCAACGGTTCCGCTGTTTCGATCGCTCCGGGGGAGCCCTCCAGTATTCGCAGGATCGAGTCTCCCAATTCGTCGTCGTTTGCTGCATGCTGCACAACCTGGCTATCCGCAGGACTCAGGCACTGCCACCTCACGTTGGACCACCACCTCAGGAGGAGGAGCATGAGGACGACGAGGACGAGGAGTACCAGCCCAGGAGGGACGCACAAGGTCCAAGGGCCGCCCGTCGGCGGCTTATTGAACGTCACTTCTTGGCCCCCTGTCAGGGAATGGCTTGTGCCAATGATAGAACATGATTGCAGCCGCTCCGCAAGCCCTCAGCTGGTTAAGGCAACAAACACTTCAAAGATCAAACATGGACAATGTGAATAAATAAAATGCTTTATTGTACAAACTCTGGGCCCTTCCCACATGAAAACCAAAAACAGACGAAACCCCCAAAAAACACTCAAACACATTACTCGCTCCCACAACCTGGAGAGGATTAACAAAATAGGGCAACTAAAATGGCCGTCATTCTCGGCCTTCGTCAAAAACAAACATCACATCATCGGCCTTCAAAAAACAAACATCCAATTCTCGGCCTCAAGAAACAAACACAAATGGCCACACATTCGACTATTTGGCCCGCTAGGGCGATGCCTTGGCCATCTTTGGGTGGCCCCTGCCCGCCCTGCTGCTCCGCCTCAAAGTAAGGCCATTGGCTGCTGCAAGGCTGGGGGCAGGCTCCTGAGGGACACATGTCGTGACGGCAGAAGCCCTTGGGGGTCGGCCTAGTCGAGGTCTAGCCGTCGAGCGGGCGGCTGTTGATTGCTGCAGCTGTGGCTGGCCAGCATCAGTCGCTGCAGCAGCTCCTGGCAGCTCCACTGGGGGAGTGGCAGTGGCGGCTGGAGGAATGGCGGCAAGCTGGCGGATGGCAGGCGCTCGCTGGTCGCCTGAGACACTGGCACTCGCACGGGCCAGCACTGCAGCATGCGCACCGATCTGCCGAGGGTCAGACCGCTGTGCTGCTGCAGCGCGCCGGGTGCCCTGGCGATGCCTGGCTGACACAGCGAGTGTGGCAGCAGTGAGTGCCCGTGTTGACCTGTTCACTGACCGCAGCAGAGCAGCCAGTGACTGGACGGCACCACTGATCACCTGGCCAGTCGCTGACAGATCTGCCCGGTATTCCACCCGACTGGTGGCCTCTAAGGGCCCGAACTCGGCCACACTCCGAGAGAGGGAATCGATGGACTCAGGCAACCGTGCCACTGCCGCCATGAACTCCGTGTGCCGGCGCTCCGAGTCCGCGGACAAGTCTTCGAGGCGTTCCATCTCCTCGGCGAACAGCATCTCCTGACTGGAGGCCGGACTCTCTCTCTGGGGAGAAGGCCGCCGAGCTGGCCAACCCTTCCTGCATTGCTGGAGGCCGCTGGGCCCAGCAATTGGACTCCCCTCCAACGCATCCCCCCTCTGGGGAGAAGGCCGCCGAGCTTCCACCCCCCTCCCGCCTTTCTGCAGCACGCAGGTCCCAGGA
The DNA here is from genome assembly GCF_052327205.1 of Somniosus microcephalus. NCBI lineage: Eukaryota > Metazoa > Chordata > Chondrichthyes > Squaliformes > Somniosidae > Somniosus > Somniosus microcephalus. The sequence goes on along the minus strand of NC_141000.1, from coordinate 119,262,642 downwards.
GCTCCCCTCCCCTTCGACACTTCCGCCACGCTCCCCTGCAGGGAAGACGTGTCCCCTACATTGGCCTGGGTGGCCGCGGCTGAGGGTTCCCCTGATGGGCCGCCTTCCTCTTGCTCCTCCTCCTGCTCCTCTTCGGAGGGTCTGTCACTGGCAAGTTCAGGGACCTCCTCTTGACCATCTGAAAGCAGGAAGGCACAAGAGTAGCTTTAGAGTGAGGAGAGGGCATCAGTGCGGGATGCATGAGTGGTGGCATTCAGCGCATTGGTTGGACAGTGGCAAAGGATGTAGATCTGATGCGCAAGTGGGACGAGAGAGGTGCAAAAGGTGATGTCCTTACCATTGCTGCCCAGAACAGGGTCGGCATCTCCACATGCAACGGGCCCAATCACCCGGCCACCCATGAGGTGCTCCACGCGATGTTGCAGGTCGGTGAGTGGCTGGATATGGGGTCGGCCTCCCCTGGTCGCAGTCCAGCTCTTGCGATTATTCGCCAGCTTGGCCTGCAAGAGAAAGGACGGCCTCTAAGTACAGTGTGTCGCCGTGATCTTGTGTGCACTGCCTCCCATGGTGGAATAGCCTGGCCAGTGTGTCGCCATGATCTGGTGTGCACTGCCTCCCATGGTGGAATAGCCTGGCCAGTGTGTCGCCATGATCTGGTGTGCACTGCCTCCCATGGTGGAATAGCCTGGCCAGTGTGTCGCCATGATCTGGTGTGCACTGCCTCCCATGGTGGAATAGCCTGGCCAGTGTGTCGCCATGATCTGGTGTGCACTGCCTCCCATGGTGGAATAGCCTGGCCAGTGTGTCGCCATGATCTGGTGTGCAATGCCTCCCATGGTGGAATAGCTTGGCCAGTGTGTTAAGTGCAGAATGTGCAATTGATGCTCATGCCTGTCCCATAGCTGCTGGATGAAGGCTGGCCATTAGAGCTTTCAGGTCCCTTTGCCCATAATGTGAGGTGCACATGCAAGGATGAGGAGGTCATTGGAAAGGGTACCCACCCTGACAATGCGTGTGAGGTCATTTAACTTTTTGCGGCATTGGGCACCGGTCCTGGGGACGTCGCTGTTGGCTGACAGCTTGCTGGCGACATGCCTCCAGGCTCTCCTGTAGACGCGGACCGTCGCCTTCTTGCCATTGTCCGGGTACAAAACATGGCGCCTCTTCTCCACAGCAGCAAGCAGCACACTCAGATCACGCTCTGAGAAGCGCTGCACACGCTCACGGGCCTTCTCCATGTCTTCAGGCGCTATTTGGGTCCAGCAGCAGTGTTCAGGCCTAGCTGGAGGGCTCCACTATCCAGGGCGTGGCAGCAGACACAGTCGACCCTTCCCCCTTAAGAGCTGGCCGGCGCCAGGGTGTCTGCTGTCAATCACGAGATGGCCGCACCTGCGCTGCGCCCGGCCTCGGCGCTATGGATCACCACCTCCGGCTTAGCGCCCAAAGAGAGGCATCCAGCAGCAGTTTTAGTGCTCGCCCGAACTAGTAGGGCGAAGCTAATGAATATCGGAGAAGTGGCATAGATTTGGCGGTGGCCGCAAACTTTAGCGGACGCCCCACTTTAGCGCCCCAAAAGTGGCGTCAATGAATTTCTAGGCCTTTCTTTCTTAATTTGGTTGATGTTATAGACAGGGGGGAGAAATTCAGTATCGTCCCGTTTGGGGGCGGTAACTTTTGAAAGCTGGGAAACTTAGCGACTGGCACTAATGATTCCCAGCTTTTATAACATGGGTTTTAGCGCTCCAGGAAGGAAGTGGAGTGCTAAATCAAGCGCTCCACCTCCTTCCTGGAGCGCTGAAGGACACAGGCGGGGCGGTAGTGGTGCAGCGCTTCCACGTTCCGAGGCTCCTTCCCTCCCTTAAAGGGAAGGGCCATCGCTGCAGGCTCTGCACTGGGACCAGTGAGCTGGACTCCGACGGTGGCCGCGATCCAACCCGATCAGCCCCATGCACTCCAGCAGAGCGCCGGGCTGATCGATCGCGGCCCAGGAGAAGTGAAAATAATTGAACAAAAACATTTCAGAAATTTAGGGACTTACCTCGGTAAACTCCCCTTTAACTTTTGTCCCCTGTAGCTCCTGGCCCCCCGATCAACACCTCCTGCAGCTGTCGGTGTCATCGCCCGGCGCTGCTGCAGGGGGTGGAATCGGAGTTCGGGTCCGGGGCGCTACCGGGGCGATGCGCGCGGCAATGACGTCACGATCTCCGGCCGAAGGAGATTGTGGCGCAAAGTCTTACCGCCGTCGCATACCTCCCACCAAAGCTCACGGGAGTCGTTCATCTCGCCACGCTCAGGCTGTAAGTCATTAGCGCCCCGTTATCACCCCCCAGGGGTGCTAATGGAAGGAGCTAACCCATCGAATTTCTCCCCCATTGTCTCTTTTATGATATGAAAAAATAAGCAAACTGAGGATGAGGAACAGGGATGTTATGGGGTTACACTGTCCTCACTTCTGGGTTCAAACCTAGGCTGGATCTATGACATGGCCTGTATCTCAAGGGTGTTGAAATACAAAAGTAAGGAAGTGAGACTTCAGTTGTACAGAGCCTTGGTCCGACCCCATCTGGATTACTGCCTTTAGTTTTGAGCACCGCACATCAGGGATGAGGGTCTTCAGTTATGTGGAGAGAATAGAGAAGCCTTAGAGCAGAGACGGTTAAGGGGAGATTCAATGGAGATGTTTAAAATTCTGAGGGGTTTTGATAGAGTAAATAAGGAGGGTCGACAACCAGGGGAAACAGATTTAAGATAATTGGCAAAAAAAACAGAGGGGAAATGAGAAGAATTTTTTTTTTTAACACAGCGAGTTGTTGTGATCTGGAACACGCTGCCTGAAAGGGCGGTGGAAGCAGATTCAATAGTGACTTTCAAAAGGGAATTGGATAAATAATTGAAAGGGAAAAATTTGCAGGGATGTGGGAAGAGCGGGAGCAGTGAGACTAATTGTTTAGCTCTTTCAAAGAGCTAGCACAGACTCGATGTGTCCAATGGGCTCCTTCTGTGCTACATTATTATATGATTTTGAGATATATTGGCCTTGGAGTGAGTACAGCGGCAATTCACCAGAATGATACCTTGGCTTAAAGGGTTAAATTATGAGGATAGGTTGCATAAACTTGGTTTGTATTCCCTTGAGTTCAGAAAGTCGAGGGATGATCTAATCGATGCCTTTAAAGTTATAAAAGGATTCGATAGGATAGCGAGAGAGAAACTATTTCCTCTGGTGATGGTATTCAGAACAAGGGGGCATAAACTTAAAATTACAGCTAGGCTATTAGGAGTGAAATCAGGAAGCATTTTTCACACAAAGGGTAGTGGAAATCTGGTACTCGCACCCCAAAAAGCTGTGGGTGCTGCGGGTCAATTGAAATTTTCAAGACTGAGAATGATACATTTTTGTTAGGCAAGGTATCAAGGGATATGGAGCAAAGGCGGGTAAATGGAGTTGAAACATAGAAACATAGAAGATAGGAGCAGGAGTAGGCCATTCGGTCCCTCGATCCTGCTCCGCCATTCAATGAGATCATGGCTGATCATCCAAATTCAGTACCCTGTCCCTGCTTTCTCCCCATATCCCTTGATCCCTTTAGCCTTAAGAAATATATCTAACTCCTTCTTGAATATATTTAATGAATTGGCCTCCACTGCCTTCTGTGGCAGAGAATTCCACAGGTTCACCACTCTCTGGGTGAAGAAATTCCTCCTCATCTCAGTCCTAAATGGCCTACCCCTTATCCTTAGACTATGACCCCTAGTTCTGGACTCCCCGGCCATTGGGAACATCCTTCCTGCATCTAATCTATCCAGGCCTGACAGAATTTTATAGGTTTCGATGAGATCCCCTCTCAATCTTCTAAACTCCAGCGAGTACAAGTTCTAAACTCAAGTGAGGTACAGATCAGCCATGATCTCATTGAGTGACAGAACAGGGTCAATGGGGGAATGGCCTACTCCTGTTCCTTTGAAGGACTCCACTCCATTTAATTTAGTGCAGTCTCAGCCCAGTTGCTATGAGCACAGCACAAACTTTCCCATGAACTGATCACAAACTGAGACTAAGTTGACAATCTCATTTTTTTAATTCATGGGATGTGGGCATCGCTGGCAAGGCCAGCATTTATTGCCCATCCCTAGTTGCCCTTGAGAAGGTGGTGGTGAGCCACCTTCTTGAACCGCTGCAGTCCGTGTGGTGAAGGTACTCCCACAGTGCTGTTAGGGAGGGAGTTCCAGGATTTTGACCCAGCGACGATGAAGGATCGGCGATATATTTCCAAGTCAGGATGGTGTGTGACTTGGAGGGGAACTTGGAGGTGATGGTGTTCCCATGCACCTGCTGCCCTTGTCCTTCTAGGTGTTAGAGGTCGCGGGTTTGGGAGGTGCTGTCGAAGAAGCCTTGGTGAGTTGCTGCAGTGCATTTTGTAGATGGTACACACTGCAGCTACGGTATGCTGGTGGTGGAGGGAGTGAATGTTTAAGGTGGTGGATGGGGTCCCAATCAAATGGGCTGCTTTGTCCTGTCATTCAGAAAGGGTCTGTGGTAAACCACTGTTGTTAGTATTGTTGTTCACCACTGTTGTTAGTACTGTTGTTCACTGTTAGTACTGTTGTTCACTCTTGCATATTGTTGTACTTGTCTGTGCATGCCTCAGCTGACTCCGCCCCTGGCTCCACCCTCATGGCTGGGTATAAAGGTCGCTGCTCGGCAGCCTCCGGCCCTTTTGGATACCAGGCAACCACAAGAGGCATGCTCTGTTCTTTGGTAATAAAAGCCTGTTTATTACTTTCTCAATCTCCAGTCTTTTGTAGCAATTGATAGTGCATCAATTTTATTACCAAAGTTAAATGTTGGCTGCGGATGCTGATCAACCGATGGCGCAAAACGCTGAGCAGCAGGCGCTGCTGCGAGCCCTCAGACCAACATGCCTGGACCTTGACCCCCAAGAAGCGGGTTCGTCGACTAAATTCGCACAATGGCTGCGTTGCTTTGAGGCGTATCTGGAAGCCTCGACCGTGACTCTTGATGAAAATAAACTGAAAATCCTGGCCTCGAAGGTGAGCCACCAAGTCTATACTTTAATCCAAGATGCGACGACCTACGCGGCGGCTATCGACCTACTGAAAGGGCAGTATGCACGCCCGGTTAACACGGTCTATGCCAGGCACCTTTTAAGATCTCTCAGACAGCAGCCCGGGGAATCGGTGGAGGCCTTCCTACGGGCACTGCGGGTACTCGGACGCGGCTGCGACTGCAAGGAAGTATCGGCCGCGGCACATGCGGAGGGACTGATACGAGACGCTTTCGTTGCGGGTCTAAGGTCCGACTACTCCCGGCAGAGGCTGCTGGAGAAGGGTGAAATAGACCTGACAAAGGCAGTGTCCCTCGCGCTCTCGCTCGACGCGGCCCACAGAAATATGGACGCTTTCTCCCCTAATCGCCCCGCGCCGTGGACGCCGCAATCTTGGGCCATGGGACCGCCACCTCCGACTGCTGCAGCGATGTCCAAGGCACAAAAATGCTATTTTTGTGGCCAAGCTAAACACCCTAGAGCACGCTGCCCCGCGAAGAATGCTACCTGCTCCAGCTGCGGGAAGAAAGGTCACTACGTTAGCGCCTGCAAAGGGAAGACCGCTAACGCCAGCAGCGCCGCGTGCGAACCGTGGGCGCAGCCATCTTGCCCGCCATCTTGGGCTCCCCCAGCCGCGTGGGGATCGGGACCGTGGGCGCCGCCATTTTGTCCGCCATCTTGGACGCCTCCGACTTCGGTTACGGGGGACCCGGACTCCACCACCGCCTCATCGGACGACCGCATCGACGCGCTTGAACATACGCTGGCTTCCGTGACGCTGGATCAATCTCTCCCGCATCAACTGTCCAGGTCCATGATGGACATTACGGTAAACGGCCGCGCCACTACCTGCCTTTTTGACAGCGGGAGCACGGAGAGTTTTATACACCCCGACACGGTGCGCAGTTACTCTCTCCCGGTCCTGCCGACGCGTCATCGCATCTCTATGGCTTCCAAAGCCCAGTCAGCGGAAGTCGGTGGCTACTGTATGGTGACTCTTTCAGTGTGGGGTACTGAATACAAAAATTTTAAACTTCTGGTCCTGCCCGATCTCTGCGCTGCCGTCCTACTGGGGTTGGATTTTCAGTGCCACCTTAAGAGTGTCACTTTAGCGTACGGTGGACCCCTCCCCCCTCTCACGGTCTGCAGCCAGCAGTTTTTAAATCGCCCGCCGCGCGCCATTTGCAGCCTCTCCACCCTTAAAGTCTCCCCCCCCTCCTTGTTTGCTAACCTCACCCGCGACTGTAAGCCCATCGCTACCAAAAGTAGGCGTTACAGTGCCGGTGATAGGGGTTTCATTAAATCCGAGGTAGCGAGACTCCTGAAGGAAGGGATTATCGAGAGCAGCAATAGCCCATGGCGAGCACAAGTGGTGGTGGTGAAGACTGGCGGAAAACAGCGCCTAGTTATTGACTACAGCCAGACGATCAATCGCTACACCCAGTTGGATGCATACCCACTCCCCCGCATATCTGACATGGTCAATCAGATAGCACAATACCAGGTGTTCTCGACGATTGATCTGAAGTCGGCATACCACCAGCTCCCCATCAGGCTGAGGACCGCCAGTACACAGCTTTTGAAGCTGACGGTCGGCTCTATCACTTTCTCAGAGTTCCCTTCGGCGTCACCAACGGAGTTTCTGTCTTCCAACGGGAGATGGACCGGATGGTTGACCAGAACGCGCTCCAGGCCACTTTCCCATATCTAGACAACGTCACCATCTGCGGCCACGACCAGCAGGACCACGACGTTAATCTAGGGAAATTCCTCCGGACGGCCCAGCGGCTGAATCTCACATACAACAAAGACAAATGTATGTTTCGTACTAAGCGCCTTGCTATTCTTGGCTGCGTAGTGGAGAACGGAGTCATCGGCCCAGACCCCGATAGAATGCGCCCTCTTATGGAGCTCCCCCTCCCCCACTGCCAGAAAGCACTGAAGAGATGCCTGGGGTTTTTCTCTTACTATGCTCAGTGGGTGCCCAACTATGCGGATAAAGCCCGACCCCTCATCAAGTCCGCCTCCTTCCCCCTGACAGCAGAGGCCTGTGCAGCCTTCACTCTCATAAAAAGCGATATTGTGAAGGCCACAATGCACGCTGTGGATGAGTCCCTCCCTTTTCAAGTGGAGAGCGACGCATCCGACTTTGCCCTAGCTGCAACCCTTAACCAGGCGGGGAGACCCGTGGCCTTTTTCTCAAGGACCCTCCAGGGCCCCGAGATTCGACACTCCTCTGTTGAAAAGGAGGCCCAGGCCATTGTGGAAGCCGTGCGACATTGGCGGCATTACCTGGCCGGAAAACGATTTACCCTGCTCACTGACCAGCGTTCAGTAGCTTTTATGTTTCATAATAAGCAGCGGGGCAAAATCAAGAATGACAAGATATTAAGGTGGAGAATCGAACTCTCCACCTACAATTACGATATCTTGTACCGGCCCGGGAAACTCGATGAGCCCCCAGATGCCCTATCACGTGGTACGTGCGCCAACGCGCAGGTTGATAGATTACGGACCCTCCACAATGACCTCTGCCACCCGGGGGTCACCAGGTTCTTCCATTTTATCAAATCCCGTAACCTGCCCTACTCCATCGAGGAGGTCAGGACCATGACCAGGAACTGCCAGATCTGTGCCGAGTGCAAGCCGCATTTTTATAGGCCAGACAGAGCGAGCCTGATCAAAGCCACGCGCCCCTTCGAGCGGCTGAGCATCGATTTTAAAGGGCCCCTCCCCTCCTCTGACCGCAATGTGTACTTCCTCAATATAATTGTTGAGTACTCCCGTTTCCCGTTTGCCATCCCTTGCTCGGACATGACCAGTACCACGGTCATTAAATGTCTGAATGACCTCTTCGCATTGTTCGGTTTCCCTAGCTATATCCATAGCGACAGGGGCTCATCTTTTATGAGCGACGAACTTCGGCAGTACCTGCTCGCGAGAGGCATTGCTACGAGCAGGACCACCAGCTACAACCCCCGGGGTAACGGCCAGGTGGAAAGGGAGAATGCGACAGTCTGGAAGGCAGTCCTTTTAAACTTAAAATCTAAGGGCCTTCCGACCTCCTGCTGGCAGGAGGTCCTCCCTGCGGCGCTCCATTCCATTCGGTCGCTGCTCTGTACGCCCACCAATGCCACTCCTCACGAGAGAATGTTCTCCTTCCCCAGGAAGTCCACGTCGGGGATTTCGCTACCAACATGGCTGACTTCTCCAGGTCCCGTCCTACTGCGGAAGCACGTGAGGACCCATAAGGCGGACCCCCTGGTCGAGAGGGTGAGCCTCCTCCACGCCAACCCGCAGTATGCTTACGTGGTGTACCCGGACGGGCGGGAGGACACAGTCTCCATTCGAGACCTCGCACCTGCGGGTGCTCCTGAAACACCCTCTTCGCCACCCACCGCTACTCCTGCCTACCCCCAGGACACAGTCCCCGCACGAGACCTCGCACCTTCGGGTGCCTCTGAGAGACCACCATCGCTACCTCCCATTACCCATGCTCTGACCCCTGTAGACGGCATGCAGCAGCCCCAGGGTCCGCCACCTGCTACACCTCCTCTGAACGAGACACCGGGTTCAACGTTGGATGCTGCACCATCACCGCCGCTGCTGCGACGCTCAGGACGGCTTACAAGGCCTCCTGATAGACTTCAGTACACGAATTTTTAGTGCACTTCACCCCGCCGGACTCAATTCTAAACAAGGGGTGAATGTGGTAAACCACTGTTGTTAGTATTGTTGTTCACCACTGTTGTTAGTACTGTTGTTCACTGTTAGTACTGTTGTTCACTCTTGCATATTGTTGTACTTGTCTGTGCATGCCTCAGCTGACTCCGCCCCTGGCTCCACCCTCATGGCTGGGTATAAAGGTCGCTGCTCGGCAGCCTCCGGCCCTTTTGGATACCAGGCAACCACAAGAGGCATGCTCTGTTCTTTGGTAATAAAAGCCTGTTTATTACTTTCTCAATCTCCAGTCTTTTGTAGCAATTGATAGTGCATCAGGGTCTAAGGTGTGAGAAATAAAAATGTCAAACAGGGGTTACGGGGATGTTTTTCCTGAGGCTCATGCAAAAGCTCATTCTTGGGAGCAAGACAGAAGGAGCTCTGCTATACATCCAATCCGTGCAATTCTTCGCCTGGTTTTGCCTGTTGCAGTGGTGCAGAGGCTGGTTTTATAGAAACATAGGGGGAGAAATTGGGTGAGTAGCGCCACCTGGTAGCGCCTAAAGAGGCAGTCAGTGGCTGTAGTGCCACTGGCTGCGTCTCCCGCGATATTCAGTAGGGGCGCTAATGGTGGCGTTAGGCATTTGCGCTGCGCCGCCACCGATGACGCCATCGGTGTGCGCAGCGCCCCATTCATGCCCCGTTCGCGATATTTGGTAGCGAATGCCGCAGTTGCGCCGTTCACTACCCGCGCCCGGTACACAGGGCCTTACTGTGCCAGCAGCGGCGCAAGTTAAGGTGGAGGTGCGGGGCGGCCGCTTTTTCGGTGGCCGCCTGCCAGCACCTCCGTCCCCGGCCTCCTAACCACCCCCCCACGGCATTGCCGGCTGTTTCCCGAGAGCCCGGCACTTCTCCTTGGTGCCGGGCTCATTTGCCGGCACTCGCAAGCGGGAATCGCGCTGTTGCAGGCACCTCCCCCTTAACAGTGGGAGGAAGGCCTGCAGTACCGCAGCGTGCCGTGCCGCAGCGTGTGGCGCTGCGGCACGTTGCGCTGTAATAATCAGTTTCAGCGCCCTAAGAGGGACACGGAGCGCCTCGAGCCTCGCCCCGTGTCCCTCGAGCGGCACTGAAACTGAATTTCTGGCAATCGGTATTACTCAGATCGCTGCGCTAAATCCTGCGCTCAGGCGACTTTTGCGCCGCAACCCAATTTCTAGGCCATAGAAACATAGAAGATAGGAGCAGGAGTAGGCCATTCGGCCCCTCGAACCTGCTCCGCCATTCAATGCGATCATGGCTGATCATCCAAATTCAGTGCCCTGTTCCTGCCTTCTCCCCATATCCCTTGATCCCTTTAGCCTTAAGAAATATATCTAACTCCTTCTTGAATATATTTAATGAATTGACCTCTACTGCCTTCTTTGGTAGAGAATTCCACAGGTTCACCACTCTCTGGGTGAAGAAATTCCTCCTCATCTCTGTCCTAAATGGCTTACCCCTTATCCTTAGACTGTGACCTCTGGTTCTGGACTCCCCGCCCATCGGGAACATCCTTCCTGCATCTAGTCTGTCTAGTCCTGTTAGAATTTTATAAATTTCAATGAGATCCCCTCTCATTCTTCTAAACTCCAGCGAGTACAAGCCCAATCGACCCAATCTCTCCTCATACGTCATTCCTGCCATCCCAGGTATCAGCCTGGTGAATCTTCGCTGCACTCCTTTCATGGCAAGAACATCCTTCCTCAGATAAAGCGACCAAATCTGCACACAATACACAAGATGTGGTCTCACCAAGGCCTTGTACAACTGCAGCAAGACATCCTTGTTCCTGTATTCAAACCCTCTCGCTACGAAGGCCAACATACCATTTGCCTTCTTAACCGCCTGCTGCACCTGCATGCTTACCTTCAGCGACTGGTGCACAAGGACGCCCAGGTCTCATTGCACTTCCCCTTCTCCCAATCTATTGCCATTCAGATAATAATCTGCCTTCCTGTTTTTGACACCAAAGTGGATAACCTCGCATTTATCCACATTATATTGCATCTGCCATGCTTCTGCCCAATCACCCAACCTGTCCAAATCATACTGGCATTTCTCAGCATCCTCCTCACAGCACACATGCCCACCCAGCTTTGTGTCGTCTGCAAATTTGGAGATATTACATCTAGTTCCCTTGTCTAGATCATTAATATATATTGTGAATAGCTGGGGTCCAAGGACCGATCCCTGCGGTACCCCACTAGTCACTGCCTGCCACTCGGAAAAAGACCCGTGTATTCCAACTCTTTGCTTTCTGTCTGCCAACCAGTCATCCAAGTCAATTCCTTGCCCCCAATCCCATGTGCCTTAACTTTACACACTAATCTCTTATGCGGGACCTTATCGAAAGCCTTTTGAAAGTCCAAATACACCACATCCACTGCTTCTCCCTTATCTATTTTACCAGTTACAACCTCAAAAAATTCCAGTAGATTAGTCAAGCACGATTTACCTTTTGTAAATCCATGTTGACGTTGTCCGATCCGGTCACTGTTTTCCAAGTGCTCTGCTATTACATCTTTTATAATGGACTGTAGCATTTTCCCCACTACCGATGTCAGGCTTACCGGTCTGTAATTCCTCGTTTTCTCTCTACCACCTTTTTTGAATAGTGGGATAACATTAGCTACCCGCCAATCCATGGGTACTGTTGCAGAGTCTATCGAATTTTGGAAGATGACCAGCAATGCATGTACTATTTCTAGGGCCACTTCCTTAAGTACCCTAGGATGTAGATTATCAGGCCCTGGGGATTTATCGGCCTTCAATCCCATCAATTTCCCTAACACCATTTCCCTCCAAATACTGATTTCTATCAGTTCCTCCCTTTTATTAGACCCTATGTTCCCCGACATCTCTGGGAGGTTATTTGTGTCCTCCTTTGTGAAGACAGAACCAAAGTATATATTTAATTGGTCAGCCATTTCTTTGTTCCCCATTATAAATTCCCCTGATTCTGACTGCAAGGGACCTACGCTTGACTTCACTAATCTTTTTCTCTTCACATATCTATAAAAGCTTTTGCATCAAATCTCTGTTATACCTGAACTAGAATTACTCAGTAAAAATGTTGGGTGCTAAAAGGGAAATCGTGTACAATATCCAACCACTTACAAGCCTCACTTTTTAAAAATTCATTTTATGGGATGTGGGCGCCGCTGGCAAGGCCAGCATTTATTGCCCATTCCTAATTGCCCTTGAGAAGGTGGTGGTGAGCCGCCTTCTTGAACCGCTGCAGTCCGTGTGGTGGTGGTGCTCCCACAGTGCTGTTAGGGAGGGAGGTCCAGGATTTTGACCCAGCGACGATGAAGGAACGGCGATATACTTCTAAGTCAGGATGGTGTGTGATTTGGAGGGGAACTTGGAGGTGGTGGTGTTCCCATGCATCTGCTGCCCTTGTCCTTCTAGGTGGAAGAGGTTGTGGGTTTGGGAAGTGCTGCCGAAGAAGCCTTGGCGAGTTGCTGCAGTGCATCTTGTAGATGGTACACACTGCAGCAATGGGACGCCAGCAGTAGAGGGAGTGAATGTCTAAGGTGGTGGATGTGGTGCCAATCAAGTGGGCTGCTTTGTCCTGGATGGTGTCGAGCTTCTTGAATGTTGTTGGAGCTGCACTCATCCAGGCAAGTGGAGAGTATTCCATCGCACTCCTTACTTGTGCCTTGTAGATGGTGGAAAGGCTTTGGGGAGTTAGGAGGTGAGACACTCGCCACAGAATACCTAGCCTCTGACCTGCTCTTGTTGCCACAGTATTTATGTGGCTGGACCAGTTAAGTTTCTGGTTAATGGTTAATGGTGACCCCCAGGATGTTGATAGTGGGGGATTCGGCGATGATAATGCCATTGAATGTCAAGGGGAGGTGGTTAGACTCTCGCTTGTTGGAGATAGTCATTGCCTGGCACTTCTGTGGCACGAATGTTACCTGCCACTTATCAGCCCAAGCCTGAACGTCGTCCAGGTCTTGTTGCATGCGGGCATGGACTGCTTCATCATCTGAGGAGTTGCGAATGACGCTGAACACTGTGCAGTCATCAGCAAACATCCCCATTTCTGACCTTATTTTGGAGGGAAGGTCATTGATGAAGCAGCTGAAGATGGTTGGGCCTAGGAACTCCTGCAGCGATGTCCTGGGGCTGTGATGATTGAAGTTCAACCACCACAACCATCTTCCTTTGTGCTAGGTATGACTCCAGCCAGTGGAGCGTTTTCCCCCTGATTCCCATTGACTTCAGTTTTACTAGGTCACCTTGATGCCAGACTTGGTCAAATGCTGCCTTGATGTCAAGGGCAGTCACTCTCACCTCACCTCTGGAATTCAGCTCTTTTGTCCATGTTTGGACCAAGGTTGTAATGAGGTCGGGAGCCAATTGGTCTTGGCGGAACCCAAACTGGGCATCAGTGAGCAGGTTATTGGTGAGTAAGTGCCGCTTGATAGCACTGTTGATGACACCTTCCATCACTTTGCTGATGATTGAGAGTAGACTGAAGGGGCGGTAAATAGCCGGGTTGGATTTGTCCTACTTTTGTTTGTGGACAGGACGTACCTGGGCAGTTTTCCACATTGTCGGATAGATGCCAGTGTTGTAGCTGTACTGGAACAGCTTGGCTAGAGGCGCGGCTAGTTCTGGGGCGCAAGTCTTCAGCACGATAGCCAGGATGTTGTCGGGGCCCATAGCCTTTGCTGTATCCAGTACGCTCAGCTGTTTCTTGATATCACGTGGAGTGAATCGAATTGGCTGAAGACTTGCTTCTGTGATGGTGGGGACCTCGGGAGTAGGCCAATATGGATCATCCGCTCGGCACTTCTGGCTGAAGTTGGTTGCAAATGCTTCAGCCTTGTCTTTTGCACTCACGTGCTGGGCTCCACCATCATTGAGGATGGGGATATTCTTGGAGCCTCCTCCTCCCGTTAGTTGTTTAATGGTCCACCACCATTCACGACTGGACGTGGCAAGACTGCAGAGCTTTGATCTGATCTGTTGATTGTGGGATCGCTTAGCCCTGTCTATAGCATGCTGCTTCCGCTTTTTAGCATGCATGTAGTCCTGTGTTGCAGCTTCCCCAGGTTGGCACCTCATATTTAGGTACGCCTGGTGCTGCTCCTGGCATGCTCTTCTACACTCCTCAGTGAACCAGGGTTGGTCCCCTGGCTTGGTGGTAATGGTAGAGTGAGGGATATGCCGGGCCATGAGGTTACAGATTATGGTGGAATACAATTCTGCTGCTGCTGATGGCCCACAGCACCTCATTGATGCCCAGTTTTGAGCTGCTAGATCTTGATGAGCGGAATCATCACACGTGAACCAAGAAGCGTTTAAAAAGATGACAGGTGTCGAATCCAATTGTAAGAATTCGCAATAATTTACAGTTCTGAAGATTAATTTATTTGATTAAAGAATCCCTGGGCATAGTGCTTTTAAATTTCCAGGGATAAAAATGGCTGTCACCACATGGCCGAAGACAAAGGACTTGGAAAGCAGCTTTCTGTGTCTGGAAGTAAGGTTCAATGGATCTGCTAATCAAAGGGGTGTCCCCCCACCCCCCCCCCCCCCACAGCAGGACAATCGATGCCTGTTTATCAATAGTGGTTCCAGATGACCACATGACAATGCTTTGTTTACAAAGCAATTGAATGCTATTAGCATTTGTTTGAATATCGAGTGGATACATCTAATCTGCAGAAGAGACTTTTGGATCTTGAATGGGGACCGTTTAAGAACTGAATGGGTCTAAATCACCTAGCATTCTGGACAATAGAGCAGTTGTATTTCCCTTTTGTTTCAGCCCAGGGAGCTCCGGAAGACACATTAACCCAGTCCAACCACTCTGAGTTAGCCAATCACAGCTTTCTCTTGTGTATTGGACCCTTTGGGTGGGAATTTTGCACACAGCCCTTGCAAGGCAGAACAGCAGGGGGTTCATCAGGTATATAAGATAGCTGCTGAGAAGCTAGCTCTCTCTCTTTACTTCGCTGGACCACAGGTGAGCAGGGTGTTCTGACTCCTCAACAAGGTAACCTAGCAGGAGTTTGGGGGATGGTGATTTAAGGGAATTGCTAAGATTGTTTAAATAACATTGTAGCCATTGTATCACTCGTTTTCGCCGTCTGCAACCCCCTGTTATATAGTTTTACTGCAATTACTGTGTTCGTGTGGCATAGTTTATTCTTTTGATTGTAGTTTATTTAGGTAATAAAACTTGATTTTTCTCTCATCCAAACCACTTGTCCGTTTTAATATCATTAATTATAAGTTCCTCCACTCAGAACTGAAGGAGGGATAGCGATTCGAAACCACTGTTTGTAAATTGGTTTAGAGTGCAGCAGCAAAAGGCTGCTGACCAGGTGAATTACCGTAAACCAGGTAAAAGGTTGGAATTGGTCAGAGCTCAGAGGCAAAGGCTGCTGGCCAGGTAAATTACCATAAACCAGTTGAAAGATGCCCCCCTTACACAATCCTGGACAATGGTTGAAGCTGGCAAACGAAGGAGTTACTAGTCGAGTGGTCAAAAGTGTTGGTTTTGACATATGGAAGGTTAAAAGCAGAAGTTTGAAACAGGACAATAGTTCTTCCAATACCCAGGGCTAGCTCAGAACACAAAGGCAATGTATTCCCAGGAGAGTTATGATACAGAGTTTAAAGGAAAATGAAACTGATTGAATTTCCCCTGCCTGAGCTTTGTTTACTGAACCTACAGAGACTGATTCTGAAGGATAATTGACCCATTATGGACTTTTTCAGTGCATGCATTTTTAAAATTAATTCCCAGGATGTGGGCGTCGCTGGCAAGGCCAGCATTTATTGCCCATCCCTAATTACCCTGAGAAGATGGTGGTGAGCCACCTTCTTGAACCGCTGCAGTCCGTGTGGTGAAGGTGCTCCCACAGTGCTGTTAGGTAGGGAGTTCCAGGATTTTGACCCAGCGACGATGAAGGAACAGTGATATATTTCCAAGTCGGGATGATGTGTGGCTTGGAGGGCCAGTGCTTCTTGTAGAGGGAGTGAATGTAAAAGGTGGTGGATGGGGTGGCGTTCAAACAGACTGCTTTGTCCTGGATGGTGCCGAGCTCCTTGAGTGTTGTTGGAGCTGCACCCACCCAAGCAAGTGGCGAGTATGCCATCACACTCCTGACTTGTGCCTTGTAGATGGTGGAAAGGCTTTGGGGAGTCATGAGGTGAGACACTCACCGCAGAATACCCAGCCTCTGACCTTCTTATGTAGCCACAGTATCTAGGGCTTCTTGATGTCACACTCGGTTAAATGCTGCCTTGATGTCAAGGGCAGTCACTCACACCTCACCATTGGAATTCAGCTCCTTTGTCCACGTTTGGACCAAGGCTGTAATGAGGTCTGGAGCTGGGTGGTTCTGGCGGAACCCAAACTAAGCGTTGGTGAGCAGGTTATTGGTGTGTAAGTGCCACTTGATAGCACTGTCGCAGACACCTTCCATCACTTTGCTGATGATTGAGAGTAGACTGACGGGGCGGTAATTGGCCGGATTGGATTTGTCCTGCTTTCTGAGGACAGGACATACCTGGGCAGTTTTCCACATTGTCGGGTCGATGCCAGTGTTGTAGCTGTACTGGAACAGCTTGGCTAGAGGCGTGGCTAGTTCTGGAGCACAAGTCTTCAGCACGATAGCCGGTATGTTGTCGGGGCCCACAGCCTTTGCTGTATCCAGTGCGCTCAGCCGTTTCTTGATACCTCATGGAGTGAATCGAATTGGCTGAAGACTGGCTTCTGTGATGGTGGGAACTTGAGGAGGAGGCTGAGATGGATTATCCACTCGGCACTTCTGGCTGAAGATGGTTGCAAACGCTACAGCCTTGTTTTTTGCACTTATGTTCTGGCCTCCACCATCATTGAGAATTGGATGTTCACGGAGTCTCCTCCTCCTGTTAGTTGTTTAATTGTCCACCACCATTCACGACTGGATGTGGCAGGACTGTAGAGCTTTGATCTTATCTGTTGATTGTGGGATTGATTAGCCCTGTCTATAGCATGCTGCTTCCGCTGTTTAGCATGCATGTAGTCCTGTGTTGCAGCTTCCCCAGGTTGGCACCTCATTTTTAGGTCCGCCTGGTGCTGCTCCTGGCATGCTCTTCTACTCTCCTTATTGAACCAGGGTTGGTGGTAATGGTAGAGTGAGGGATATGCTGGGCCATGAGTTTACAGATTGTGATGGAATACAATTCTGCTGCTGCTGATGGCCCACAGCACCTCATGGATGCTCAGTTTTGAGCTGCTTGATTTGTTCTGAATCTATTCCATTTAGCACGGTGATAGTGCCACACAGCATGATGGAGGGTATCCTCAGTGTGAAGACGGGACTTTATCTCCACAAGGACTGTGCGGTGGTCACTGCTACCAATGCTGTCATGGAGAGATGCACCTGCGACAGGTAGATTGGTGAGGACGAGGTCAAGTGGGTTTTTCCCTCGTGTTGGCTCTCTCACCACCTGTCACAGGGCCAGACTGGCAGCTATGTATGCTTGGATATAAGGAATAACTTTGTGTGGTTCTGCTCGCAGTCCTTGCTAGATACAATTGTAGATTGGAGATAGCCCTATAACTATGTGTACTGGTCAATATTCCTTCCTCAATTAACACCACCAAAAAAAAAGCCAAAAGGTTAACTGGTAACTAATTTAATGTTTGTGGGATCTTGTTTCTGTGCACATTGGCTGCATGCATTTGTCTACGTAACAGTGACTACAGTTCAAAAATAATTAATTGGCTGTAATGCGCTATTGGAATGTCCTTAGAATGGAAAAGGCACTTCTTAAATGGAAGTTTTTTCTTTCTTTAAACTACAGTGCCAATTTCACTACCCACGCCAATTATATTGCTGTTTAACTGTAAATAAAGATATTAGTTGCTTTAGCTTGTAAACATTTGGCCCGTGTGGTAATATGAGCCATTCTGCCGAGCGTTGGGTTGTGTAGTGCAAGGCTATGTTAAATCTAACAAACCGATTGCTCCAAGTAAGATCATTGTTAATGCTTTAGCTTTGCACCACTGCAAGAGCACAGCATAGTACATAGTGACAGGAGGAAGCCATTCAGCCCCTCGAGTCTGTCCCATTAAATCATGATTGATCTGTATCTTAACTCCCTCTACCCAGCTTGGTTCCGTAACCCTTAATACCCTTTACCTGACATAAGTCTATCAATTTCAGTTTTGAAATTTTCAATTGACCCCCAGCCTCAACAGCTTTTTGCTGGGAGGGAGTTCCAGATTTCCACTAGCCTTTGTGTGAAGAAGTGTTTCCTGACATCACCCCTGAACGGCCTGGCTCTAATTTTAAGGTTATGTCCCCTTGTTTTGGACTCCCCCCCACCAAAGGGAATAGTTTATTTCTATCTACCCTATCAATTCTTTTAATTATCTTAAATACCTCAATTGGATCGCCCTTTAATCTTCTATACTTGAGGGAATACATACCTAGTGAATGCACCCGGTCTGCATAATTTTAACCTTTTAGCCCTGGTTTCATTCTGAAGCAAGTATAGTTTCGGAGAGAGAAGGTGGTTATCTAACAGTGTACTTTGTAACAACACCCGTGCCCATTGTGCCTGTTGCCGCACCAGCCATATTCCTGCCTCTAAACAAGATTGTAAATTTAGTACCAAAATTTGGGGTCCACAAGCGTTGTGGAGTTATACCCAGTCGGAACTGATTGAGGCTGGTCGCTCTCATTTCACATAGGACTTAACAAGCGGGGACTTTAACCCATCTGGCCAGGCTGCATTCAAAACCCCGTCCCTGAGGTTGGCTTTCTTTTCAAAGGTAAACACTCAACGCTGCTCAGAATGAGACCCGGGTGGAGTGTTTGAGTGCAGTCTGCACAAATTGAAAGTAGGGCAATTTTGTGAACAGAAGTAAAATAACGGGGCTGGTATTTTTTTTCTTTTAATGCACATCTAGACTGGCTCAATTGCATTTAAGTCATGTATCACAAAATTGCTTTTCACCGTTACCTCAGTGGTGTAATCTGCTAAACATTAGTCTTATATGAAATGGCCCAAGTAGAGCTGCTCTTACCATTAAAGGTCATTGAAATGATTCATTCAATTCCCCACAGTCCACATTTGGATGCACCTGAGTGGAGCCAGTGGGTACATTAAGTTCTTTCCGCCTGTAATAATGCTGCAGTTACACACTTTTCACTTTCCAAAGGCGGCTTTTTTTTGCTATATTTTCAGCGAGGGCTACAGTATTGTCAAAGAAGGCAGAACGAGTAGCCCGCAGTCATCTCCTTAATAGCACCATAAAGTATATTAGATTTGCTGTGTTTTTCAACATGGTTGCCCTCTGGGGGGTGGGGCATGATCCTGTTTGAAAATAAATAAGATAATAACGCTTTCAATTCTGCACCCTTCCTCCTTTGCCTGGCCCTGTGCTTTTTAATATTTTCATGCCTCCTATCTCTCCAGGAGAATTTGGGTTATTTGGGCTGGCTGCTGCCTCCCAGTGTCGTGGGCAAATCCTTTGATTGATTTGACAGCAACAGTGCTCTTTCTGCACTCTGGAGCTCTTGCTAGAAGACTGAATCATCTTAGAACCATACGGCATAGAAGGAGGCCATTCAGCCCATCGTACCTGTGCCGGCTCTTTGAAAGAGCTCTCCAATTGGTCCCACTCCCCCGCTCTTTCCCCACAGCCCTGTAAATTTTTCCCCTTCAAGTATTCATCCAATTCCCTTTTGAAAGTTACTATTCCATCTGCTTCCACCATTGGGATTGGGAATTGGGAGCCAACACGGATGATTCAGGATCCTCCTGACAGTATTTAAGATATGTATTATTTTTGTGAACTGGTAAGAAAATATTACTGGCCTAATTTGATGCATCGGGTGTCAAGTACCTTTTAAAAATAAAATTGTTGTTTAATTACATCAGTCCCATGTACCATGGCCCCAAATTTCCTGGATCGCACCTATGCAAAATTCGGGGCCAATCTTGCTGATGGGAACTTGCCCCGAAATTTCCCGCAGAGCTCACTGGGCTGTGCGGGAACATTAGATAGAGTCGTAGAGTCATAGAGATATACAGCACAGAAAGAGGCCCTTCAGCCCATTGTGTCCACGCCGGCCATCAAGCCCTGTCTATTCTAACAAAGGGTTTCGACCTGAAACGCTGACTCTATATCTCTCTCTACGGATGTTGCCTGGCCTGCTGAGTTTTTCCAGCATTTTCTGTTGTTATTTCCTGTCTATTCTAATCCCATTTTCCAGCACTTGGTCCATAGCCTTGTATGCTATGGCGTTTCAAGTGCTCATCTAAATGCTTCTTGAATGTTGTGAGGGTTCCTGCCTCTACCACCCTTTCAGGCAATGAGTTCCAGATTCCAACCACCCTCTGGGTGAAAAAGTATTTCCTCAAATCCCCTCTAAACC
Organism: Somniosus microcephalus; assembly: GCF_052327205.1. Taxonomy (NCBI): domain Eukaryota; kingdom Metazoa; phylum Chordata; class Chondrichthyes; order Squaliformes; family Somniosidae; genus Somniosus; species Somniosus microcephalus. The sequence goes on along the minus strand of NC_141000.1, from coordinate 119,242,478 downwards.
TCTTGCACCTTACCTTGAAACTATGCCCCCTGGTTATTGACCCCTCTACTAAGGGGAAAAGTTCCTTTCTATCTACCCTGTCTATGCCCCTCATAATTTTGTACATCTCCCTCAGCCTTCTCTGCTCTAAGGAAAACAACCCCAGCCTGTCCAGTCTCTCTTCATAGCTGAAGCGCTCCAGCCCAGGTAACATCCTGGTGAATCTCCTCTGCACCCTCTCCAATACAAACACATCCTTCCTATAGTGTGGCGACCAGAACTGCACACAGTATTCCAGCTGTGGCCTAACTAGCGTTTTGTACAGCTCCATCATAACCTCCCTGCTCTTATATCCTATGCCTCGGCTAATGAAGGCAAGTATCCCATATGTCTTTTTAACCACCTTATCTATCTGTTCTGCTGCCTTCAGGGATCTATGTACATGCACACCAAGGTCCCTCTGATCCTCTGCCCTTCCTAGATCCTGGCGTTTGCATTTCCCACTGGTGAGGTTGGACACCTGGTGCAAGAGAGGCTGTAGGTCAGGTGCCAACAGCTGGCCTATCTCGATTGCTGCAACTGCAGGAAATCACGGCCTTCTTACACACTGGAGAGGTTAACAAACGTGCAGAACAGACGTGTAAATGGCAAATAAATTTCAATATAGATAAGTACGAGGTGGTGCAGTTTGGTAGGAGGAATAAGGAGGCCACCTACTCCCTGGAAAATAAGAGTCTAAATAGGCTAGAGGCGCCAAGGGATCTAGGGGTACAGATTCACAAATCATTAAAAGTAGTGACATGGGTTAATAAAATAGAACCCCGGTTAGACCACACATAGAGTGCTGTGCTCAGTTCTGGTCTCCTATTACTAAAAGGATATAAAGGCACTGGAGAAGTTACAAAAAAGATTTACAATGTTGATGCCAGAACTGGGAGGTCATACCTATCAGGAAAGATGGAATAGGCTGGGGCTCTTGTTGCAATTTTTTTTGCAAGGTGCAGCAAAAACCACAAAATCCTGGCAGGAGGGTCAGTAACCAGAGGACACAGATTTAAGATAATTGGTAAAAGAACCAGGGGGCAGGTGAGGAGAATCTTTTCACGTAGCGAGTTGTTATGATCTGGAACGCACTGCCTGAAAGGGAGCAGATTCTATAGTAACCTTCAAAAAGGGAATTGGATATAAATTTTGAAAGGAAAATATTGCAGGGCTATGGGGAAAGAGCGGGGGGAGTGGGACTAATGGGATCGCTCTTTCAAAGAGCCGGCACAGGCACGATGGGCCGAATGGCCTCCTTCTGTGTTGTATGATTCTATGATTTTCAGCAGTTTTATTTATTGGAAGTCAACCCTTGGGTCTACGGCCTTTGTAGGATTGTTGATTATGTGACCTGCGACCTTCACTATGCTTTCTCTGCTCTGGGACACTGTTCTGGCCCCAATATTGCCACTTTGAAAGCCATGGTGTTTCCTAGGGCCAGGAATTGGAGGGTGGCGGGGGCGGGTAAACTAAGGGAAATCCCGAGGACTATAAAGCCACATCCCCCTGCCTTCATGTGTCCACTCAGTGGGTAGCACACTCACTTCTGAATCAGAAGGTTGTGGGCTCAAGTCCCAGTCCAGGGACTTGAGCACATAAAATCTCAGCTGACGCTCCAGTGCAGTGCTGAGGGAGTGCTGCATTGTCGGAGGTGCCGTCTTTCGGACGAGACGTTAAACCGAGGCCCCGTCTGCTCTCAGGTGGATGTAAAAGATCCCATGGTACTATTTTGAAGAAGAGCAGGGGGAATTCTCCCCGGTGTCCTGGCCAATATTTATCCCTCAATCAACATAACAAAAAACAGATTATCTGGTCATTATCACATTGCTGTTTGTGGGATCCTGCTGTGCGCAATTTGGCTGCTGTGGTTCCTACATTACAACAGTGACTACACTTCAAAAAGTACTTCATTGGCTGTAAAGCGCTTTGAGACGTCCGGTGGTCGTGAAAGGCGCTATATAAATGCAAATCTGTCTTTCTTTCATCTACATGTAGCAGGACAGGCTCAGGATATGGGGCGGGGGGGTGGGGGGGGTGGGTGAGGCTTCAATCAATTTTTGGGCCAATCGGAGGAATTGTTATCGGCCATTATTTGTGCGGGGTTTCGGTGGAAGGCCTTCCTGCCCCATTTCCCTTGCCCGACCACCTCTGCAGTGTCGACGGTTGGGCGGGTTTCACCTGATAGAGTCACTCGTCCCAATTTGTGTTCTGGATGAAGACACCTTGATGGACAATCTGCCTACTGATTACCTCCATAATAACGAGTGCTCGTTCCAATCTTCAGTCCCAGTTCCTGTCCTGGGAATATGCTACTGTGGGTGCAGTTGAGGAAGAAAAGAAACAGGTTATTCAGCCACATCATGAATATACTTTTTTTTTAAACAACCTGGAATATGGCAATTGATTATAACCTAAGGGAAACATACGACCCTTTTCGAAAAATAGCATCTATTTTAAGTGATCTTGACATCAAAGGATTGCACATATGCATGAATGAAGTAGGAAAAACTCATTAATTTTAATGAACTTTCATTGACTATGTCTGGGCCCTTGTGCCTCTGTCAGTGTGTGATGTTAAGATGAGTGAGCCAGTGTCTGGTGTATTCATTAAACATACGGCTATAGACTTGGATCTCTTCCGACTAATGTAGGTCACTTCAGTCCCTTAAGTTCATCAAGTAGAGCGTGTTTTCAAGGTGTTTTATATCTCAGTGCTGGTGTTGTCTTGCCCCGGTTGTTCTTCATTAATTCACGGGGTGTGGGCATGACTAACAAGGCCAGCATTTATTGCCCATCCCTAGTTGCCCTTGAGAAGGTGGTGGTGAGCCGCCTTCTTGAACTGCTGCAGTCCGTGTGGTGAAGGTACTCCCACAGTGCTGTTAGGGAGGGAGTTCCAGAATTTTGACCCAGCGACGATGAAGGAACGGCCGATATTATTCCAAGTCAGGATGGTGTTGCCATGCACTTGCTACCCTCGTCCTTTTAGATGCTGGGGGTCACAGGTTTGGGAGGTGCTGGCAAGGAAGTCTTGGCGAATTGCAGTGCATCCTGCAAGAATCGTGGAGGGTGTGGTTGTTTAAGGTGGTGGATGGGCTGCCGATCAAGTGGACTGCTTTGTCATGGATAGTGTCGAGCTTCTTGAATGTTGGTTAAAACTCCACCTGTCTCTGTTCTCCACCAGATGCTGGCTAGATGTACAGCCAATTAATTCAGTGGCAGCTCCTAAGACCCACGGAAAAGTGCTGCCACGATAACGGGTAACTTGGCAGGTTTATAGGCTTGAAATTACTGATGATTTCCTCCCCTATAAGTCAGGGTGTCAGCCTTGACTCAGTGACAGCACTCTAGCCTCTGAGTCAGGAAGTCCTGGTTCAAATCCCATTCCAGAGACTTCAGCACAAAATCTAAGCTGACACTCCAGCACTGTACAGAGGCAGTGCTGCACTGTTGAAGGTGCCGGATGAGACATTAAACCGAGGCCCCATCTGCTCTCTCAAGTGGACGTAAAAGATCCCAAGCCACTATTTCGGTGAATTCTCTCTGGAGTCCAGGCCTAATGTTTGTCCCTCAACCAATGCCTCTAAAAAACAGATGATCTGGCCATTGCCTCATTGCTGTCTGTGGGACCTTGCTGTGTGCAAATTGGCTACTGTGGTAAAACCACCAATGAACTCCTGTACAAATGAATAACTGTCTTTAAAGCAATGTTACAGCACCTATGTCTGTTTGCTGAGTGTAAACAAGCTTTCTGTAAAAACCCTGAAACAACGCAATGACGTCATCACATTGGTCACGTGGTGCCCCGAGTGGCGGGAAACGTGATGACGTGATGACGTCAGAGGTGGGAGGTTCTGAGTTCAGACCTTGTGGAACAAGCTACTGTATAGACCTGTTTGCTGTTGCTCCTGCATGTTTTTGTTTTGTTCACCAGTTTAATTAAATTTGGTTTATTTACTGAACTGACTCGACCTCAGTGATTTAGATAGGAATCCGTTGATTCCTACACTATCACGTTTCCTACATTACAACAGTGACCACACTCCAAAAGTACTTCATTGGCTGTAAAGCACTTTGGGACATCCTGAGGTTGTGAAAGGTGCTATAGAAATACAAGCCTTTCTTTCTTGTCCAAGTTTAGAATCAGCTGTAAGTTAGAAAATCTCTGATTCAGGGTCTCATGCAGCCTAGGGAGCAGAAGTGACAAGAACAGTGGTTGAGAAAATTAAGTAGAATATAAGCTAATTTTAGATTTAGCTCAAAGGAAGATAAGAGGAAGGCAACAACTTTCAACTTCAGATTTTTTAATTAAGGTCAGCATTGTTTAATTTAACGGTCAGTGACTCAGTGGAGCTGCTGATATTAAATGGTTCACAATGTCAATACTCTAATGTTATTAATTTTAATAATTTGATATGAATTTCAAATGAATCCAGGGTTTGGAACCACAGGGGTCAGCCTCTCACTAGAGATTGCTCCCAAGGGCACCGCATTTTCTCAATACGGTAGCGTGTTGCATTCCCTCAATTTGCGCTCGACCCTTTTAAAACCACGGCTCGGAATTTCCTCGGAGGCCCGGCCGTTGTAACTTTGCCGGAATTGCGGATCTGAGCAGATTCCAGGCCCCTGTGCGATTAACGAAAGATTTTGGAGTCCGAATTGTCCTGTGACCTTGTAGGAAGGATGTTTGAGCCAGGTTATAAAATTGAACTTGCCCCTAAGAGAGTGAGGGGAGAGAGAGAGATCAGGAGAAATGTCTTTAGGCAGCAGGTTGTTGGAGCATAGAATGCTTTGTCACAGGGAATGGTTGAATTATAAAAAGGGTATAGAGGCACTGGAGAGGGTGCAGAGAAGATTTACAAGGATGATACCAGAAATGCGAGGGTATACATATCAGGAAAGGATGAACAGGCTGGGTCTCCTTTCTCTTGAAAAAATAAGGCTGAGGGGTGACCTAATAGAGGTCTTTAAAATTATGACAGGTTTTGATAGAGTGGATACAGAGAGAGTGTTTCCACTTGTGGGGAAGAGCAAAACTAGAGGCCATCAATATAAGATAGTCACCAAGAAATCCAATAGGGAATTCAGAAGTAACTTCTTTACCCAGAGAGTGGTGAGAATATGGAACTCGCTACCACAGGGAGTGGGTGAAGTGAATAGTATAGATGCATTTAAGGGGAGGCTGTAAAGTGCTTTGGGACATCCTGAGGTTGTGAAAGGTGCTATGTAAATGCAAGTCTTTTTTTTGTCTTTCAAATATGTAATAATACACAAAACTCCCAGATCATTGCATCTCCCTTTTTAAAAGATTTCTATAATTGTGAGTCCCAAGTACGCTGACGTTTTGAAGTACTTGTCTGTCCTTAGCAAGTCACGACCTGCGGATTAAAATAATAAGCTTACATCGAAACTCCAGGAAGGCATAACAAACATGCCTGACATTAATTTTAACCATATCGGGCACATTGACTGATCCATTCGCAATGAATGCAACTCCACATCTTAAAACCATTTGTCTCCTCACCTTGCAGTATGAGTTATTGGACTGTCTGCCGTAGTCATGCGGCAATGTCATTTCCCCTAATACCGTGTTGTTATGCATTGTCACAATCAAGGCATAATTGAAGCATTATTCATTGACTCTGTATCTCATTGATTTGTGCATCATACTCCCACTCAATCTAACGTGGCTTTACATGGCCTCTGTTCCTGCTGGTTTCAAGCTGTGCTTTTTGTTAATTGAGAAACCGAGAAGGGCCAAGGCTCATAATGGGGGGCACCACTAAGACGAAAGAGTAGATGAAAAGATTAAGTCAATGAAGTCGCAGTGTTTTGCTGACAGAAAGCTTGGGTTTCAATAGGCTGAAGATGGTAGGAGAAGCAGAAAGACTGAGGGAGGTTTAGCATTAAGCATTGGCAATTTAACAGATTGGGGAGGATCATGAGTTTAAACTATGTGAGAGAAGGAATGGACCGGATGTTGGGCGGTTCTCCTTTTTCCAGAGAGCAGCGAGCCTCTGGAATGGGTTGCCAGCTGGTGTATTGGGTGCTGACTCTCTGCCTCTATGGGGGAGCTGGACCGGTTCCTGACTGGGGCAGGGATCACATCATATAGAAGGTAAGTGTCTTTATAGATCACACTTGGTCCAATTGATCTCCTGAACTGGTTTAGATCGCCTGAGGAGCTGGGGGTGGAGGGGTGTTAGCGAGGGATTTTTCAGAGTACTATCTCCTTTATTGGCATCTGGGAGACGCTACAGATGCATTCGTACCCGCACGACCAGATTTAGGAACAGCTTCTTTCCCAGGGCTGTTATTCTACTGAACTCTGCCAATAAACTCCAAAGCCTGCACATCTGTCAATGCACTTTATTATGTTTATGTTTATGTTACAAGCCAAATGTATGTTAAATGTCTTAATCAAAATGTACACTCTCGGGAGCCACAAGCTTACATTTCGTTGTACTGCACTTGTGCACTAACAATGACAATAAAGTTGATTATTATTATTATTATTATTGTTTGTGTTTTCTTTGCCTCTCCCAGGAGATTACACGGCTGAAAGAGGTGGAAAGCTCCGGCATGGAGTCACGATGCTCCGGCCATCATGGTGTGTGGGGCAGGCTTGATGGACCAGCTGGTCTATGTGATGAAATATGTCATTCATCAGACTCTGTATTTAGCTACACATATTGTATTGCCTGCTCCTGTGTTTGTATTGCCTGCTCCTGTGTTTTACCTTGTATTGTATATAGTGCACCGCCCCCTTTCTCCCCATTGGGTGTGTCGGCTCCGCCCATACCTGGCCCTACTTAAGACAAGCCCAGGCTTGTCTTGCAGCAGAACTGCAGAATGCTAGGTGAAGCTAGGTGAAGACACAGGCATCTTTCTTTGCTAATAAAAGCCTTGTTTTATCCAGTTAACTTTGAGCCTTGAAGTTATTGAGGCGCATCAGTCTATTCCTGCCCATCATTTGTATCTCCGTAACGTAAGGCAGTTTGAACGTTAGGAGGCTGGTAGTGTTGGCACCTATGTGCATCCGGCACTGAGGCCCATCGCCATCCTACATCCTTCTGTAGCAAAGAAGACAGCCAGGATATCATCTCATTTTCTGCAGTGAGCTCTTTGATGACTGATGAGACCCATTTTTACTTGGAATGAGCGTCCGCAGATTGAACAGTGAATCAGCAGGTTGGGAATCTTGATTCGTCAAGCGGGATTTCCTCAGCTAACTTTTACGTTCAGCATAAGCAATGCGACGGGCCTCATAGTAGGAGGTGGCTTATGGATGGATTTTCACCATACCATCTTACGTTGAGCAAGTGGTTCTCACTTATGGACGTCTATTTTGCACTGTTTCAGAGTGGCTTTTGAGCTGTCTTTATATCCCTTTTGCTGACTACCACAAGCTCCCGTCCCAGTTGTCAATGCGCCATTAAAAGATCCTCTTCGGGATTCGTTCACCAGACATTCGTACCGCATGACTTGACCAATGTAGCCGTATCTTCATGATCAGAGCATCCATGGTTAGCGTGTCAGCTTACTTAAGAAGTTCGGTGTCAGGGATCCTGTCTTGCCATCTGATGTTGATTCGTTCTGATCTCCACCAAGGGCCTACTGAATGTTCAGTACACACTGTGCTGTATGATACTGTGATGCTGACAGTCTGTACGTGTGTTGGTCCCAATCTCGCTGTAACTAAGGCAGGAGTCCAGCGGAATCCCTGGAGAAAGGTGTAAGCAGCTGGTTCAATGCCATTCCTCTGAGGATCTCCCACCAGGCAACCCCGTGAGAGCATTCAGGTTTGAAAGAACTTGTTAATGAAGCCGTCGCGCCACAATACGGTCAGAGCACCTGAGCAGACACGCACCGCCCATGCGTTAGCCGTGGCTCATTTGGCAGCCCTCACGCCTCTGCATCAGAATTTCTGGTTTAAGTCTCTCTCCAGAGATTTGAGCACATAATCCAGGCTGACACTCGTGCGGTGCTGAGGGAGTGCTGCACTGTCAGAGGTGCCGTCTTTCAGATGAGTCATTAAACCGAGGCTCCGTCTGCTCTCTGAGGTGGATTTAAAAGATCCCACAGTACTATTTTGAAGAAGAGTAGTGGCAGTTATCCCCGGTGTCCTGGCCAATATTTATCCCTCAATCAACATAACAAAAACAGATTATCTGGTCATTATTGCTGTTTGTGGGAGCTTGCTGTGAGCAAATTGGCTGCCGCGTTTCCTACATTACAACAGTGACTACACTTCAAAAGTACTTTATTGATTGTAAAGCACTTTGGGACGTCCTGAGATCATGAAAGGCGCTATATAAATGCAAGTTCTTTCTTTCTTTGCTGAACATCAAAAAATCACACCCAACAGTAACGGTCATTCAAAAAAAAGATTGGCAGAGTGTGTGCACATATAATACACCCAATATATCACTGCCAATAATGTCACACTCTGCCAGATTGTTTTTTACTTGGTTCTGATGGTTGTGTTTAGCACTCAATGAGATTGCCTAATGAGGACGAGTTACACAGAATTTACAGCACAGAAACAGGCCATTCGGCCCAACAGGTCTATAAGAACATAAGAATTAGGAGCGGGAGTCGGCCATACGGCCCCTCGAGCCTGCTCCACCATTCAATAAGATCATGGCTGATCTTCGACCTCAACTCCACTTTCCCGCCCGATCCCCATATCACTTGATTCCCCTAAAGTCCAAACATCTATCGATCTCGGCCTTGAAGATACTCAACAATTCAACATCCACAGCCCTCTGGGGTAGAGAATTCCAAAGATTCACAACCCTCTGAGTGAAGAAATTTCTCCTCATGCCCGTCTTAAATGGCCGACCCCTTATCCTGAGACTGTGACCCCTAGTTCTAGACTCTCCAGCTGAGGGGAAACAGCCTCTCAGCATCTACCCTGTCAAGCCCTCTAAGAATTTTATACATTTCAATGAGTTGGGGGTAATTAATTGGCCTGAAAGAAATTTGTGATTGTTTGTCTGAGAAGTGCAGTGAGGAGGTATGTGGGAACAGTGGGAGTTTATCTGTTGGAAGCAGCCCCTGATTTACTTTGGCAATTTGCTTCTGTAAGCAGTTCATTTTATTGAGGAAGTTTCGCTTTTATATATAATATAAAGTTTTGTTGTATCTTTGACGAAAGGATTGGCTCTCCATCAATTTCCATCAGCCATTAATGATTCACAACTTGGTTTTTCCTATTTAAAAGAGCCTTTCTTTCCACAACTAGATGAAAGTGCTGTGTTTATTTTTCAATGATCTCCCTTCCTTTCCCGAAGGTGTTGAATCCCACTGGGGTACCGTTCCACTGGCAGCTCCTCCAGTTCCCCTTGCCCAAGTGGCCATCTTTTATTTGCGGAAGTGTCCACTTGGCTCAGTTGGTAGCCTCGGTTGGGTTTGGAGGTTGTGGAGTCAAGCTCTACTCCAGGGGCTGAGCACATAAGCCTAGACTAGTAATTCAGTGCATTCCTGAAAGACTACGTGTGAGCAGAGGTGCTGTCCGGTGAATGAGACGTTAAACCGAGGCCCTGTCTGCCTGTTCCGGTGGATGTGAAAGATTGCACGGCACTAATTGAAGACGAGCGGGAGTTGTCTCGGACAACATTCCTCCCTCAACCAATTTCACCAGAAGCAAATTAAGTGGCCATTCAGTTCCTGACTGTGGGATCCTGCTGGGCAAATTTTTGCCTGAATAGCAACAGTACAGTGACTCTACTTCAGAAGTTGGTTATGAAGTGCTTTGGCACAGCGAGATGGAGGTATATAAATAGATGTTAGATCTTTCTTTGCACGGTGAGAGTACAGGCAGGCTATTTAACTGTTTTAACATCTAAACCCTGTTGAACCCTCTCTGCATTGCTCCTTTAAACATATGCAGATCAAGGGTTAGATGAGGCAAAAAAAAAATTCCACAATATACTGTTTTTTCTTTAAGTTGCACAAGTGTTGACCTGGATAACTGAGCCAATGCGGTCTCGGGAAGCTAATGGGGGTCACCGAGCCAAACCTCCATCTACTGAATGTGGACAATAGACATGGCAACATTAAATGAGCTGCTCTGACTAAGAGAGTATACTGAGATAGATAGATTTTTGGACTCTAGGGAAATCAAGGGATTATGGGGATCCGGCAGGAAAGTGCATTTGAGGTCGAAGATCCGCCATGATCTTATTGAATGGCGAAGCAAGCTCCAGGGACCATATGGCCTCCTCTTGCTTCTAATTCTTATTATAGTAACCATTCTCCATGGGAGGGAAATGATTCATTTTTTAGGGGGAATCCATCACCATGTTTAAGAGTGTCCAAACTAAAGTACAGAGAAAGCCACTTCGGTAGAGTTTCTGCTTGCTTCTTATGGAGTGCATGCAATCTTTCGCTGTGGGGAAACATCCAACATACAGAGAATTGAGATGCAGGTTAGCATGACTCAAGGCTTGGTTTGTGCCAAGTGTGCACAGGGAGACTGCTGGTGCAAACTGCACTGCTTGCCAGTGTCGAGCACTGCTGAGCTTCCTGTTGCTGGTCCATCTTTCACCTCCCTGCCTGCTGGGCCATTGACTTCAGACCTTATCAATCAGCCAGGTTGGCTTGTCAATATTCAATGGTTCTCTGGAGTATGAAAGGTCTGCTTGGCTCAAAGAATCGGATTGCCAAGCCTGAAACAGATGATCAACTTGGTTCCAATTCTTCCATCTTCCGCTGTGTCACCTTGGATTCAACTCAATCACAAAGAAATCCCACTTACTTTCTCCCCAAGAAGGAGTGACAACATTTGCAGGGCTACAGGGAAAGGGCGGGGGAGTGGGACTAGCTGAAGTGCTCTTGCAGAGAGCCGGCACGGGCTCGATGGGCCGAATGGCCTCTTTCTGTGCTGTAACCATTCTATGATTCTATGATTCTAGTTGACCATTGGACAATTGGCAAGCATAGGTTTTTAAAAAAAAAATCATGCCTCCGTGGGAATGCTTTGCACTAAAGTACTCTGCTAGCTTTCTCTTGTAAGGATGACAGAAACTTTAAACTAGAAATGTGACAAATTAGTTCAAGATGCACTATTTTTGGAGCAGTTTGGGGGATTGAGTGGAGCTCAGGAAATTAATCTCTTGCCCTGCACACAAATAAATTATGGTGATGGCAGAACATCATTTGAATACTAATTCAACATCCTGCACCCCACGCGAAAAGTGTAAATGAATGATGCAGTGAAGAGATCGCAGCCAGGTATCATGCAGGGACAGAGATGATAGCGTTTCAAAGGAAAACTGCACTAACGCTTCTATTATTTGTTAATAAATAAACCGCTTACACTTAAACAATAGGCTTCCCCCCGTGTCATTTCTTCAATAAATCCTCAGCTGCACGTGCATGTGCGAGAAGCTAGCTTGAGACTGCAAAGAGGCAGTTCCAATCCAGCTCCAGCTTTTCCCTCCTGGTCCATCTTGCCTCCTGCCATAGTTTTGGGAAAAAAAAGTAAGAATGTCACAACATCAATGGGTAGATGGAGTTAAGATACAGATCAGCCATGATCTAATTGAATGGTGGAACAGGCTCCAGGGGCTGAATAGCCTTCTCCTGTTCCCATGTTCCTGATGCTGCAGCAGACTGGAACCTTGTCTGCCAGCCACATATATCAAGAAATCATGCCCAGGCTCTTTCGTCTGTTAACTTTTATTTTGACAGACAGAACATCAAGGGTATCACGTCCACAATTTACCGATTCTCACAGCTGGCAGGTAAAGTTCCCTGTCGGTATGCCGACTGAGAAAAGTGGTCCCAACATTAACATACAAGTTTCTTTACCAAAAATCCCCAAATCATTTATATCCTTTCCCTTCTATCCTAAAGGTGCCATCACCTGCTGAAATATGGTGGCAATAGCAAAGGCGGACAGGCACTGCCTCACATCTCCAGACTCAACACTGAGTCCAACAATTTCAGATTATAACCTCTGCCTCCATTTTTTTGGATGGCAGCTGCTAATGATTCTGATATTCCCAATTTCCTCTAGACTCACTTTTTGTTTCTTTAATTGTTCCATTACCATCTCCTTTCGCCTTGCACCATCATCCCTTTCGTCATTTTAAAGGGCTAGAAATTCGTCACAGCCGAGGAATGGGCGGTGTTAGGACAAAAGATGGTGAATTAGCACCATGCGAAAATACACTCGACTGCGCGCTAATTCGTCCTCACTGCTCAATAAAATGATTGGAGTCTTAAATGAAGTCTAAAAACCCAAGCTCATTGGCATTACACTTAAAGGCTGGACTAATATTGCGTGCAGTCTAATCGCAACTCATGATTGCCACAGGCTTTTTTCACTACTTAAAGGGGAGGTTCATTGATCCTGCAGCACCTCATTCTCAGCATTGTTGGCTGCACAGCTGCCTCAACAACCATAAGAAGGTCAAGGAGAAGGAGCACTTATTTAAAATCCTCATGGCAGATCGCCACCCCAGGAAGAGAGCCAGCAGGTTTTCCCATGAAGTTTTGGAGGCATTGGTTTTAGCGCTGGAGAGAAGGCGAGCAGTCCTGTACCCAGCAACTGGCAGGAGGCCCTCGCCACAAGTCTGCCGCACTATGTGGAGGGAGGTGGCACACCACATCACGGACTGCCCATCCGGAGGCTCGAATGTCCGGCTGCCTCCTCCCTCCCGACTGTTCCTTGTCTTCTTCCTTCTCGTCCCCCTCCCTCTGCACACATGTCCCCGTTTTTCTCACTGCCTACGCTCCCTCCGCCATAGATCCTGGGGGGTGAGGTGGCATGCCAGTACAGCCCCCATTAATCTTACCAAGTGTTGCAATTTGATTCTTTGAAGAATAAATGTAACTACTTTGTACTTGCCACAAGACTCCTGATACAAAAGAACCTTGAAATTACTCAATGAAACTGTTGCAGTAGCTGAAACTAACAAAAAGCCACTGAATCTATTATTAAAGATGTGGTAACAAGGCACTTAGAAAATAATAATAGGATTGGGCAGAGTCAACACGGATTTATGAAAGGGAACTCATGTTTGATGAATCTGTTAGGGTATTTTGAGGTTGTAAATAACAGAATAGATAAGGGGGAACCAGTGGATGTGGTGTATTTGGATTTTCAGAAGACATTCGATAAGGTGCCACATAAGAGGTTATTAAACAAAGTTAGGGCTCATGGGATTGAGGAGAATATACTAGCATGGATTGAGGATTGGTTAAGGGACAGAAAACAGAGAGTAGGTATAAACGGGACATTTTTGGGTTGGCAGACTGCTAGGTGTAGTGCTTGGGCCTCAGCTATTCACAATCTATATCAATGATTTGCATGAGGGGACCAAATCTTCTATATATATAAAAGGATTGATCTGTCTGTCTGTCTGTTTGTCTATCTGTCTGTCTGTCTGTTTGTCTATCTGTCTGTCTGTCCTTCGGTGTGTCTGTCCGGCTATACACTCGAAAGTTATAGAGCGTACCTACACGTGCGTTACGTCCAAAGAAAGCTTACCATTCCAGGATGGTCGTAAGCATATTTACTTTTCGGTCGGACAAAAATTGTTCGCGTGTTATACAAAAAACCTTCAAAATTAAACTCATTATCCGCTAATTACCATTGATTGACTGACGTCAAGGTCGACCAATCCTGTGCCGTCATGATTGACCAATCCTACAGTTCAGTCACCTGATGGTTGGCCAATCGTTGTGTGTGTGGGTGGGACTAATCGTTTTCATCTCAGGGATCTGGCAGCCATTGCTTCAACTACTTCCAGCTCAAAATCTGCTAATCCAGCTTCTAAAAAGTTAGTATCTCTTTTAAAAATAACATAAGATTTACCAAAAACGTTTTATAAGTACTTTCACTTTCATCTTTCAAGGTATTAAAAGGTAGAAATGTTGCCCGGCAGCACATTCACAGAGGGACAGACAGACTGGCCCGAAAGCCTGGGACTCGATTTAAACCGCCCGGCCCAAAACAGCAAATGTTGCCCGGCAGCAGATTCATAGAGGGACAGAGAGACAGGGCCCAAAGCCTGGGACTCGATTTAAACCGCCCGGCCCAAAACAGCCCTGGCAACGCGGGGCCCCCCCAGCTAGTGTAATATATTCAAGTTTGCTGATGATACAAAGCTAGGTGGGAATGTAAGTTTTGAGGAGGATGCAAGGAGGCTTCAAGGGGATATAGACAGGCTAAGTGAGTGGGCAAGAACATGGCAAATAGAATATAATGTGGAGAAATGTGAAGTTATCGCCTTTGGAAGGAAAAATAGAAAAGCAGAGTATTTTTTAAATGGTGAGAGATTGGGAAATGTTGGTGTTCAGAGGGACCTGGGTGTCCATTTATACGAATCACTGAAAGTTAACATGCAGGTACAGCAAGCAATTAAGAAAGCAAATGGTACGTTGGCCTTTATTACAAGAGGATCCCACCCGATCTCCATATCCCTTGATTCCCCTAGAGTCCAAAAATCTATCGATCTCCGCCTTGAATATACTCAATACTCAGTATTCACAGCCCTCTGGGGCAGAGAATTCCAAAGATTCACAACCCTCTGAGTGAAGAAATTCCTAATCATCTCAGTCTTAAATGGCCGACCCCTTATCCTGAGACTGTACCCCCTAGTTCTAGACACTCCAGCCAGTGGAAACAACCTCTCAGCATCTACAGTGTCAATCCCCTTCAGAACCTTGTATGTTTCAATGAGATCACCTCTCATTCTTCTAAACTCCAGAGAGTATAGGATCATTCTACACAATCTCTCCTCATAGGACAGCCCTCTCATCCCAGGAATCAATCTAGTGAACCTTTGTTGCACCGCCTCCAAGGTAAGTATATCATTCCTTAGATAAGGGAGACCAAAACTGTGCACAGTACTCCAGGTGTGGTCTCACCAAGGCCCTGTACAATTGTAGCAAGACTTCCTTACTCTTATACTCCAAACCCCTTGCCATAAAGGCCAACATGCCATTTGCCTTCCTTATTGATTGCTGTACCTGCATGCTAGCTTTCTGTGTTTCTTGCACGAGGACACCCAAATCTCTCTGAACAACAACATTTGAAAGTTTCTCACCATTTAAAAAATATTCTGTTTTTCTATTCTTCCTACCAAAGTGAATAACCTCACATTTCCCTACATTATACTCCATCTGCCACCTTACTGCCCACTCACTTAGTCTATCTATATCCCTTTGCAGACTGTGTTCTCCTCACTGCTTACTGTCCCACCTAGCTTTGTATCATTAGCAAACTTGGATACATTATACTCAGTCCCTTCATCTAGGTCATTAATATAGATTGTAAATAGCTGAGGCCCCAACACTGATCCTTGCGGCATCCCACTAGTTACAGCCTGCCAACCTGAAAAAGATCTGTTTATCCCTGTTATCTGTTTTCTGCCTGTTAACCAATCCTCTATCCATGCTACTATATTACCCCCAACCCCATGAGCCCTTACCTTGTGTAATAACCTTTTATGTGGCACCTTATCGAATGCCTTTTGGAAATCCAAATATACTACATCCACTGGTTCCCCTTTATCTACCCTATTATTTACATCCTCAAAAAACTCTAATAAAATTGTCAAACGCGATTTCCCTTTCATAGAACCATGTTGACTCGGCCTAATCATGTTATAATTTTCTAAGTGACTTGATACCACTTCCTTAACAATGGATTCCAGCATTTTCCCAATGACTGATGTCAGGCTAACTGGCCTGTAGTTCCCTGTGTGTTTTCTCCCGCCTTTCTTGAATAGCGGTGTTACATTTGCGACCTTCCAATCTGCTGGGACCATTCCAGAATCTAGGGAATTTTGGAAGATCAAAACCAATGCATCCACTATCTCTTCAGCCACCTCTTTTAGAACCCTACGATGTAGGCCATTAAGTCCAGGGATTTGTCGGCTTTTAGTCCCATTAGTTTCTCTAGTACTTTTTCTCTACTTATATTAATTAGGTTAATTTCCTCACCCTCATTAGACTTGGTTCCCCACCATTTTTGGTATACTTTTTGTGCCTTCTACTGTGAAGACAGATACAAAATATTTGTTTAACGTTTCTGCCATTTCCTTATTCCCCATAATAATTTCTCCTGTCTCAGCCTCTAAGAGACCAACATTTACTTTTGCTACTCTTTTCCTTTTTACATACTTATAGAAACTCTTACAATCTGCTTTTATATTTCCTGCTGGTTTTCTCTCATATTCTATTTTTTCCCTTTTTATCAATTTTTTGGTCAACCTTCTGCTGGTTTCTGAAACTCTCCCAATCCTCAGGCTTACTATTATTCTTTGCAACATTATAAGCTTCTTCTTTCAATCTAATGCTATCATTAACTTCTTTAGTTAGCCACAGTTGGATCACTTTTCTCGTGGAGTTTGTGTTTTGTTAAATCTGTGAGTTGTTCAAGTAATTAATACTCAGACTTAATCAGTAACAATAAAACAGGTCTTTACTGGTTGGAGGTAGGGACTATACGTAGATCTTTACTTCATGCCCACAGGCGGGAACTGAGGGGAGATCAGTACCCACAGTACTATTTATACCCCTATGGCCAGGAGTGGTACTGCGTATCACTACGCCCAACAAGTAGTGCAGTCCTGTCCATAGGTTCAAAGTAGCACACATATTACATACACAACATTCCTCCCTTCCTAGCTTTACAGTCATCTCCCCATTTAACATAACGTAATAACATATATACATATATAACTTCAGGTTTACATAACAGAATAACATAGATACATAGATAACTTCATGTCAAAACAGATCACAGATTCAGTCTCTGCGGAAAACAGTTCACAGATTCAATCTCTGTGGTGGAGTCGGTTCACGTTGCTGGAGTGACTCATTCAATAGTCCTTCCATGGATTTAACAGTTTGAACTTCCGAACTGAATTGGCTCCGTTCGGAGGGACCACGTGTGTGATCTGGTAGAGGTGATAATGGTTCAGATGGGTCATCTTCTGTTTTTACTTTTCCTTTTCTGCTTCTTGGAGACTCTCTGGGCTCCATTGTCAGCTGCCACAGCTGCCAGCTGCATGCGCAGTTCCTCCTTCTCTTCCTCCTGTTTCCGTCGTAGAGCCAGCTTCTCCCGATGTTCCGTAGACTTTTGGTGCTCCTCCATGATTTCTGCACTTTGGGAGTCGAAGTTACAAGCTGGGCAGGACAGGACATCGTAATATTCGGTGTCGTCCACCAGGTCATAGTAATATTCGGTGTCGTCCTGAGCTAGACCAGTGAGAGGGTCGTCTATTTCCTCCATACCCAGCTGGACGTTAGCCAGCTCTTGTTCCAAATCCAGACATCTTTCCTGAAGAGACTTCTTCATGTGTACCTCTGCATCCAGCTTTTTCTGGGCTTTCAGCAAGTCGTTTACTAGTGACCTCATTTGTGATTTTAATACTTCAACTTCCTTTGGAGATTGATTGATCGGACTATGCAATCCCTCTACCGGAGCAGCTGTTTCAGCGGTCTGTTGTTCTACGTTGACGTGAGTCAGCGTACTTTTGGCATCCAAGGGCTGCTCTGTTGCAGTCATCTCAGTCTGTGTTGCCACCTCAGCTCTTCCAATAACCTTTGAGAGCTCCGAACCCCTTTCGTTTGAATATTGAAGTTCGTGTTCAAGTTTTTCCCATTTCAGAGTCCTGTCCTTCAGCATATGCAGGAGTTGGCTGACCGTTAACTCCTCTGACATCAGACGTTTTGTGTGCTCCTGTTCCATTTTCTCCATCAGCTGCTTCTGTTGTCTTTCCAGATTCTCCAACTCTATATCAAAGAACTCTTTCGTTGCATTCAACTCTTGCTCACAACGGCGAAGCATTTGTTCTAATTGCTGTTGTAGTTTGAAATGGAGTTGAGTTCGAGCCCGGTGTCCCTCAGAAATGGGCACATCAGTAGACTTGCCAGACTCAGAATCCACAGTTAAACTATGTTGTTGTTGCTCAGTGGAATTCTGTGCTGAAACTTTGTCTTTTGCACCTGAGTTGGGCTTACCATCATCCGTTCCAGAGTCTGGGCCGACTATCTTCACCGAGTTCTCACTCGTTATTGTTTGTAGGAAATGCCAGTCCATATTCATTTTCCTAATCCACTCCCGTCCTAGTAGTGGAGGACCTCCTTCAGATATCACATATAAGTCCATTATTTGACTGTCTTCGCCCTTGTGGACCACTGCAACCTCTATTTTCCCGATGGGGTACACTCTTTGCCCCGTGTATGTTTCCAATATAATCCCCGTATCCTGTAGGGGAATATGTTGGAATAACTTTCCGTAATCTTTCTTATTTATGACCGTCAATGCCGATCCAGTGTCCAATTCCAGTTTTACTTGGACTCCTTCTATCTGAAGAGTGACCCAAATTGTCTGGAGGTCTGCACCCTTACCAGCGTTGAGTACTCTTAAGCTAGCCAGTTCATTACTGCTAGCATCTGAATCGGACTCCTGTTCGGTCACCTTGTGTACCTTTGCGTATTTTCCTTGCGGTGACTTCTTGTTGCTGGTCTTCTTCGCTGACCTGCATACTCTAGCTATATGTCCAAGCCTACCACAAGTTCTACATTCTTGGTTTTTAAACCAACACTGGTTCTGATCATGCGTTGTCTTTCCACAACGATAACATTTGCCAGAACTCACACCCAATTTGTGTGCACTGAGCTCCGGTGACCGTAGCTGCATTACTGCCGTGCCTCTCGCTGCGGCTTCGTGTGCTGCTGCCATAGTGACCGCCTTCTCAAGCGTCAGCTCATTCTCCTCGAGCAGTCGCTTTTGTGTATCCTGTTTAAATAAACCACACACAAATTTGTCTCGAAGTGCCTCTGTCAGTCCCGTTCCAAACTGGCAATATTTCGCTAATTTACGCAATTCCAGCAAATAATCAGCATTGCTTTCATGCTGTAGCTGCCTTCTGTCGTAAAATTTAAATCGTTCCGCTAGCATCAGCGGCGTGGGGTTTAGATGATCTTTCAGGACAGTAACAATCTCATCGAACGTCTTATCCGCCGGTTCATCTGGTGATAACAGGTGTTTCAATTGCCCGTATGTCTTCGCACCCATTAAATTTAATAATGTTAGAGCTTTATCTTGGTCACGAATTTTATTGGCCTTACAATAATTTTTTACTCTTTCAACATATATGGCCCAATCTTCGAGGTCACTATCAAAGGTGCTAATATTCCCGTGTTTAGGCATTGTAGATTTGCAATTTCTCAGATTTTTTTTTTTTTTTACTGCTATCCAAGATGGCGGCTTCCCGCTCTTGCCGTCGTCCTCCGCCCACAAAATGGCGGTTTTCCCGCGCTTGGCGGTCTTCACCTGTCCCCCAACGCCGTCTCCCTTCAGCCCCCGAGTGCGGCCCTTATCTTCGCCGCGATCGCCCGAGTGCGGCCCTTATCAGCGGATGCGATCGCTGGATCGGGAAGCGGCTCTCGGCTCTTATCAGGAGATGCGATCGCTCTGTTGAAACGCCTCCCGCTCGAAGCGGCTCTCGCGCCCTATTCCTCCAGCTCCCCCAGCCCCGTTCGTGCGGCCAACGCGGTCGACTGCCTGTCGCGTCGCTGCCCGGCTCAGACAACGGCTTACCCACCACCAAGCTGGAGAAGAAGCTGACGGTCGCCGATGGAGGCTCCGAGGTCAGGATGTCTTCCAGTGGGGTGGAGAAGGTGGAAACCTCTCTGCAACGTCCTGGCTGTGGACGAAGCTGCCGTGGAGTGACTGCCGCAGGGTCCGAATCAGACTCGTCGCCAGTGTTAAATCTGTGAGTTGTTCAAGTAATTAATACTCAGACTTAATCAGTAACAATAAAACAGGTCTTTACTGGTTGGAGGTAGGGACTATACGTAGGTCTTTACTTCATGCCCACAGGCGGGAACTGAGGGGAGATCAGTACCCACAGTACTATTTATACCCCTATGGCCAGGAGTGGTACTGCGTATCACTACGCCCAACAAGTAGTGCAGTCCTGTCCATAGGTTCAAAGTAGCACACATATTACATACACAACATGTTTCTCAATGGAATGTATTTTTGTTGAGAATTATGAAATATTTCTTTAAATGCTAGCCACTGCTTATCTACCGCCATACCTTTTAATCTCTTTTTCCAATCTATCTTCGCCTACTCACCCCTCATGCCTATGTAATTGGCTTTATTTAAATTTAAGACTCTAGTTTCAGACTTAGGCAAGTCACTCTCAAAATTAAGGTGAAATTCTATCATATTCTGATCACGCTGCCCAAAGGATCCTTTACTATGAGATTGTTAATTAACCCAGTCATAGAGTCATAGAGTCATAGAGTTATACAGCACAGAAAGAGGCCCTTCGGCCCATCGTGTCTGCGCCGACCATCAATCCCTGTCCAGTCTAATCCCATTTTCCAGCATTTGGTCCATAGCCTTGTATGCAATGGCATTTCAAGTGCTCATCCAAATGCTTCTTGAATGTTATGAGGGTTCCTGCCTCTACCACCCTTTCAGGCAGTGAGTTCCAGATTCCAACCACCCTCTGGGTGGAAAAGTTCCTCCTCAAATCCCCTCTAAACCTCCTGCCCCTTACCTTGAATCTATGCCCCCTTGTTATTGACCCCCCTACTAAGGGGAAAAGTTCCTCTTTATCTACCCTATCTATGCCCCTCATCATTTTGTACACCTCAATCAGGTCCCCCCTCAGCCTTCTTTGCTCCAAGGAAAACAACCCCAGCCTGTTTAGTCTTTCTTCATAGCTGAGGCGCTCCATCCCAGGTAACATCCTGGTGAATCTTCTCTGCACCCTCTCCAAAGCAGTCACATCCTTCCTATAGTGAGGCGACCAGAACTGCACACAGTACTCCAGCTGTGGCCTCACCAGCGTTTTGTACAGCTCCATCATAACCTCCCTGCTCTTATATTCTATGCCTCGGCTAATGAAGGCAAGTATCCCATATGCCTTTTTAACCACCTTATCTACCTGTTCCGCTGCCTTCAGGGATCTATGTACATGTACACCAAGGTCCCTCTGACCCTCTGTACTTCCTAGGGTCCTACCACTCATTGTGTATTCCCTTGCCTTATTTGTCCGTCCAAAATGCATCACCTTGCACTTTTCAGGGTTAAATTCCATTTGCCACTTTTCCGCCCATCTGACCAACCCGTTTATATCGTCCTGTAGCCTGAGGCTTTCCTCCTCGCAATTTACCACCCCACCAATTTTCGTGTCATCTGCAAACTTACTGATCATACCTTTTACAATCTCATCCAAATCATTTATGTAGATCACAAACAGCAAGGGTCCCAGCACCGATCCCTGAGGTACCCCACTGGACACAGGCTTCCAGTCACAAAAGCAACCTTCGACCATCACCCTCTGCCTCCTGCCACTCAGCCAGTTTAGGATCCAACACGCCAAGGCACCCTGGATCCCATGGGCTCTTACCTTCTTGACCAGTCTCCTATGCGGTACTTTGTCAAAAGCTTTACTGAAATCCATGTAAACCACACCCACAGCATTTCCCTCATCCACACACCTAGTCACCCCCTCGAAAAATTCAATCAGATTTGTCAGACATGATTTACCCTTGACAAAGCCATGCTGACTATCCCCGATTAATCCTTGCCTCTCCAAGTGGAGACTAATTTTGTCCCTCAGAATTTTTTCCAATAATTTCCCTACCACAGATGTTAGGCTCACTGGCCTGTAATTCCCTGGTTTATCCCTGCTACCCTTCTTGAATAATGGTACACAATACAAGATCTAAAATAGCCTGTTCCCTGGTTGGTTCCATGACGTTTTGTTCTAGGAAACTGTCCTAAATGCATTCCATGAAATCGCCCACCAGACTACTGTTGTGTCTGTGTATAATAAGACACAGACTGCAGGAGAACGGTACAACAGGTGTTTACTCAACGTGGCTCACACTGGAACTGATCTGTACAGATTACTACTCAGTACTATATACAGGTGTGGTCACTGCCGGCACTGCAGTATACATGAGCTGTAAAAGATCGTTCCCCCCTTAAAGGTACATACATTACAATTCCTCCCCTTTTAGATTAACAGTACCATAACACACATTTAACAATTAAATATCAAACTAATTAAAATTAACACTTTAACATGCAACATTCGCTGAAAATAGTCTATTTATGTATTCAGTCTTTGGGGACGCTTCCTGATCCTTTCTGGATAGCGCCTTTCCCGAGTGTCTTGCTCTTGGTGCGGAGGCGATTCTGGCCCCCTGTCGTCGGTTGGTTCATCAGCTTCCGATGCTACTGTTTCTGGGGTAGATGCGACCTGTACGTTGGGTTCATCACCAGGTACATATGGGCGAGGCATGGGGTTGACTTGTTCCTGTGACTCTAGGATCTGGTCAGCATGGCGTCTCACGATGCTCTCCCCAACGTCCACTGTGTACATTAGTGGGCCCTGCCGTGTGCATATCGTTCCTGGCTGCCATTTTTCTGTTCGGTAGTCGCGGGCCAAGACTGGTTGCCCGACATTGAAGCTCCTTGTTGGCTTCTCATGGATGTGCTGGAATTGCTTACTCTCAACATCTCTTCGTACGTTTGGTCTGAGCAAATTCAGGCGAGATCTTAACCTTCGGTTAAAGAACATCATGGCTGGGGCCTGGTTGGAGACTGCATGTGCCGCATTCCGGTAGGCGAACAGGAAATTGTCCACCTTGTGCTGCAGCGGAATGTTGTCATTGTACATAGCCTTTATTGCCTTCTTAAAGGTTTGTACGAACCTCTCAGCCAATCCATTTGTGGCTGGATGATATGGGGCGGATGTGTAATGCCTTACCCCATTCTTTTTCAAGAACCTCCGGAACTCTTCGGACACAAACTGTGGTCCGTTGTCGGAGCAAATCTGTTCTGGCAAGCCATTCCTGGCAAAAATGGTCCATAGGACTGCAATAGTTTTCTCCGTGGTGGTGGAGGACATTTTGATGACCTCAGGCCATTTCGAGTGCGCATCCACGGCTATTAAAAACATTGAGTCCATGAATGGACCAGCAAAATCAATATGCACCCGTTGCCATGGAGATGAGGGCCACTCCCATGGGTGTAGAGGGGCCTGTGGTGGTGCATTTTGGACTTTCTGGCATCCTGAGCAGCTCTTGGTCAGGTCCTCGATTTGTTTATAGATTCCCGGCCACCACACATAAGTCCTGGCTAGGCTTTTCATTTTTACCCCTCCCAGATGACCCTCATGAAGCTCATTGAGCACTCTATCCCTTAACTTGGGTGGAATTACCACTCGGGATCCACACATCAAGGTCCCCCGGCACACTGACAGCTGTTCTCTCCTTGGCGAGAATGCTGGCAACAGTGAGTCGCCATGTGCTGGCCATCCCTTCACCGTCAAATCATATACCCGAGACAGTGTCGGGTCATTTCAGGTTTCCTTTTCGAAACAAGCGTTAGTTACCGGTAGGTATTCAACTATAGTCGAATGGAATATTTCGACAGGATCCACTGCTGGTGCTTCCTCCGCAGTAGGCAGTGGCAGGCGTGATAGCCCATCAGCATTTCCATGCTGTTTCGTGCCCTTATATTCAATCTCATAGTGGTGCACCCCTAGAAAAAGTGACCATCTTTGTAGTCGTTGCACAGTCATCACCGGAACGCCCTTCTTCAGATTAAAAATGGAGACAAGAGGCTGGTGATCAGTCAGCAAGGTGAATTTCTGCCCGTGCAGATAGTGGTTGAACTTTTTCACTCCCCACACTAGGCTGAGGGCCTCCCTGTCAATCTGGGCTTAGTTACGCTCGGCTGAGGTTAGTGATCGTGACGCAAAGGCTATTGGCCTCTCTGAGCCGTCCGAGAATTTGTGCGACAGCACCGCTCCAATGCTGTAGGGTGACGCATCACATGCCAACCGAATTGGTAATGCCGGGTTGTAATGGGCCAATACCTCTTTCGATGTGATTAGTGTTTTGCTTTTCTGGAAAGCTCATCTACATTCGTCACTCCACTTCCATAGCACCCCAGTTTGCAGTAGGGTGTTCAGTGGGTGTAGTATTGTAGACAAATTTGGCAAGAAGTTATGGTAGTAGTTTACCAGCCTGAGGAACGACCTCAGTTGTGACACATTTTCCGATGCTGGAGCCTTGACTATTGCCTCAATCTTCTCTGGGGACTTATGTAACCCCTCTTTATCGATAACGTGGCCACAATACGAGATCTGTTTTCTAAAAAACTCGCATTTGGGGCGGTTAGCTCGGAGCCCATATTCCTGCAATCTAGTGAGCACCTGCTCCAGGTTGGCAAGGTGATCACTGTCATTTTCGCCCGTGACCAGGATGTCGTCCAAATAACACTGGGTCCCTGGGATCCCTTGCAGGACTTGTTCCATTGCCCTTTGCCAAATAGCCGGAGCTGATGCTACCCCAAATACCAGCCAGTTGTATTGGTAGAGACCTTTATGGGTGTTGATTGTGAGGTATTTTTTTGATGCTTCTTCTACCTCCATTTGCAGATACGCCTGGGCCAGATCAATCTTAGTGAAGCGTTTCCCTCCAGATAGCGAGGCGAAAATATCTTCAATCCGCGGAAGTCGATATTGCACGGTGTGAAGGACTGGGTTCACTGTTACCTTAAAGTCCCCACAGATGCGAAACTTCCTTGGTTCCCCAGGCATGCTGCTCAACGACTTTTCATCACAGGGACGATGGGTGTAGCCCACTCGCTCCAGTCTACCTTGGACAGTACACCTGAACGTTCCAGACTCTCCAGCTCTGCTTCGACGGCTGGGCGGATCGCATAAGGTACTGGTCTGGCCTTAAAAAATTTTGGGCTTGCGTTTTCTTCAATTTTAATCGTCGCTGTCATGCCTTTTAGTGTTCCGAGTCCTTGCTGGAACACTTCTTTTGCGTCAGTTAGGATCTTTGACAGTCGCCCAGGTGTGACGTCATCATCCTTTTTGTCAGCCACAGTCAGTGCCTGTATGGAATGCCAATCCAGTTGTATTTTCCGGATCCATTCACGTCCCAGTAATGGTGGTCCTCCATCTTGCAATACATACAGGTCTAGTTTTGGTGTTTCCTTACCGTTATATATAACGGTCACCCTTATTTTTCCTTTGGGGTCGACTTTTTGCCCCGTGTACGTCTTCAAAATAATTTTTGTGTCTCTCAAGGGTATGTGTGAGAATAGCCGCTCATAGTCCCGTCGGTTTATGACTGTTAGGGCTGATCCGGTGTCCAATTCCATCTTTACCTGGACTCCTGCTATTTTGAGAGTGACCCAAATGGTTCGGTGATCCTCCGTTGTGATCACATTATGTAGTTTCAGACAACTCAGTTCCCTGCTTTTGGAGTCGTTATCACTCTTTTGTTCGTCTGAACTAATCTCCGTCATCTTATGTACCTTCTTGTACTTTTCTTTGGTAGGTTTCTTATTGCTGGTTTTCTTTCCCGACCTGCAGACTCGTGCTATGTGTCCTACTTTTCCACACTGTCTGCACACTTTGTCTTTGAACCAGCAATCATTCTGGTCGTGTGTTGTTCTGCCGCAGCGATAGCACTTCTCTGTTCTATATGACATTTCGTTTGTGCCATATTCTTGCGGTCTCTGTTGTATCTCTGCAGCGCCCCGTGCTGCTGCTTCATATGATACCGCAATGCTGAAAGCCTTTTCCAGCAAAAGGTCCTTTTCAGACAAAAGCCGTTTCTGGGTTCCTTCACTTTGAAGCCCACACACAAACTTGTCCCTTAAGGTATCTGCCAGTCCCGCTCCAAACTGGCAGTGTTTCGATAGTTTGCGCAGTTCTGTTAAATAATCAGCATTGCTTTCATCCTTACGCTGGTTCCGTTTGTGAAACTTGAATCTTTCTGCTATCAGCAGCGGTGTGGGGTTTAAATGTTCCTGTAGTATCGTTACTATGTCTTCAAAACTCTTTTCCATTGGCTTCGTTGGGGTTACTAGATTTTGTAATAAACCATACGTCTTTGCACCCATTAAATTTAACAATACCGATGCTTTCTTGTCATCTGACACCTCATTTGCCTTGCAGTATACCTCTATTTGTTCGACATATGTAGTCCAATCTTCAACTTCATTGTCAAATGCGGTGATACTGCCACTCTTCGGCATTTTGGGTGTGGTTTAAAATGGCGTCTCCCAATGGCTTAAAATGGCGTCTCCCGCGCTTTCCTTCCTCCCCCGCTGCTGTCAACGCTGCTCCCGGCGGTTCTCGTGGCAATGGCGGTGCCCTGCAGGTTTCGCGCGCTTCTCCTGCGCTGCTGCCAACGCCGCTCTCGGCGGTCCTCGTGGCAATGGCGGTGCCTCGCGGGTTTCTGCGCGTCTCTCTCTCCCTCTCTTTGACGCTGCTCGGCCCCTGAACACTGGCTGCGCCCTGTGCGCTCTGCCCTCTCTCTCTCTCCCCCGTCGACGCTGCTCGGCCCTTTGCTGTGCCGCTCGGTCGGGCTCTAGCCCGCCGCTGTCCGGGAAGGGTCTGCGCACTAGCTGTTGCCAGCCCGTTTCGCTGAATAACCTCGACTGGAAAGCCAAGCCTGGCTCTCGACAGCCTCCCCCGCAATTCTTGAGTCTCTGCTGGATGACTGGGCGGTTGCCCATGGCCGACGCCCGAGTCTCTGGCCTTGACCTCCAATCCACTGATCTCCAGGAACGAATCCCCGGGAGGTGATGCAGAGTTGCAGGTAGGTTCGAACTTGCCTCGTCGCCAATGTTGTGTCTGTGTATAATAAGACACAGACTGCAGGAGAACGGTACAACAGGTGTTTACTCAACGTGGCTCACACTGGAACTGATCTGTACAGATTACTACTCAGTACTATATACAGGTGTGGTCACTGCCGGTACTGCAGAATACATGAGTTGTAAAACATAGTTCCCCCCTTAAAAGTATATACATTACAACTACCTTTGCCAATTTGATTTGTCCAGTCTATATGAAGATTAAAGTCCCCCAAGATTATTACATTACCTTTGTTGCAAGCTCCTACTATTTCTTGATTAATATTCTGTCCAACGGTATAGCTACTATTAGGGGACCTATATACTGCTCCTACCAGTGTTTTCTGCCCCTTGTTATTCCTTACCTCCACCTATACTGATTCTACTTCCTGATCTTCCGAGCCGAGATCCTTTCTCGCTACTGTCCTTATGTCATCCTTTATTATCAGGGCTACTCCCCCTCCTTTTCCATTCTGCGAGTGCAACAGAGGTTCACCAGACTGATTCCTGGGATGGGGTTTTGTCCTTTGAGGAGAAATTGAGTAGTCTAGGCCTATATTCTCTGGAGTTTAGAAGAATGAGAGGTGATCTTATTGAAACATATAAAATTCTTAGGGTAGATGCAAGGAGGATGTTTCCCCTGGCTGGGGAGTCTAGAACCAGGAGTCACAGTCTCAGAATAAGGGGTCGGCCATTTAGGACTGAGATGAGGAGAAATTTCTTCACTCAGAGGGTGGTGAATCTTTGGAATTCTCTACCCCAGGGGGCTGTGGAGGCTCAGTCGAGTATATTCACGACAGAGATCGATAGATTTTTGGACAATAAAGGAATCAAGGGATATGGGGATCGTGCAGGAAAGTGGAGTTGAGGTAGAAGCTCAGCCATGATCTTATTGAATGGCGGAGCAGGCTCGAGAGGCTGAATGGCCTCCTCCTGCTCCTATTTCATATGTTCATATGATCTTATTAAGCTGCACTAACCTGACAGTGATTACTGATGATCTGTTTAAATAACATCCCTGCAGCCGGCTTTCTGGTGCTGCCGGCCAGCTCTCCCTGTTGGTGTCTACTCCAGGTGGTGAGGTAAGTGGCTAAAAGCAATTTGGGAAATTGTGCGTTCAGTGAGCGTTGCACACTCACTGATGTCACAATCTCCTTGGCGTTGAGGTCCCCGGTGATAGCTGTTACCGGCAGCACTGCGGGGGTCCTGATTTGGCGTGCAGCGCTGGATTCGCCTCGCCCTGTCATCACTGGTCTCAACGCCGCATTAGCGCCATCTATTGGTGCTAACGTGTGGTGCTAAGGGGACGAATTTTCCCCCCTCAATCTCTCCTGCCTTCCACCCTATCACAGACCTCCCCTTTTGTTCTTTCCTCCCCTCCCACCTTTCCCTGCCCCTGCACTTGCTTAAAACTTGTTACATCTTTAACCTTTTCCAGTTCTGATGAAATGTCATCAGCCTCAATCATTAACTCTGTTTCTCTCTCCACAGATGCTGCCTGACCTGCTGAGTATTTCCAACATTTTCTGTTTTCATTCTTGGTTTCACTGCCCGTTTAGAAGCTCTAACAGCTTGTTCTCCTTGACTATTTACATTGCAATTATAAGGGGGAAGATAAAATATATTCTCCATCATTTACGCGTTTCCCACATTACAACAGTGACTCCACTTCAAAAGTACTTCATTGGCTGTAAAGTGCTTTGAGTGGTCATGAAAGGTGCTATATAAATTCAAGTCTTTCTTTGTTTAAGGGAACTGTGATTGCTGTAGGAAGGCTGGTGGTGTCCTTCACTGTAGGGCTTGGCTTTCCTCCTGGGTTGAAATTAAAGGGTGGGTTTCATGTGCTTGGGTTATTGCATTACTTGGCGACAGTGGTGGTGGGCATAATAATGGTTAGGAACAAGCAGCAGCTTCCAGCAAACAAACAATGCCATTTGAAACGCTGTCAAGTTTGTATTTCCCTGCTTGTTACAAGTTAGCAGCAGATGCCATGTCTATACGACTTACTTATCTTATCAACCTGCAAACATGATTCCTAATTTTCACAGTTTGCCAAATCCAAAATTTCTTCGGCAGCACCCGCGACCTCTGCCGCCTAGAAGGACAAGGGCAGCAGGCGCATGGGAACACCACCACCTCCAAGCTCCACCTCCAAGTCACACACACCATCCTGACTTGTAAATATTTCATCGTTCCTTCATCCTCGCTGGGTGAAAATGCTGGAACTCCCCTCCCCAACAGCGCTGTGGGAGGACCTTCGGTTCAAGGAGAAGGCCCCACCGCCACCTTCTCAAGGGCAATTTGGAATGGCCAACAGATGCTGGTCTTGCCAGCGATGCCCACATCCCGTGAATGAATTAAAAAAAAAAACACATAAAATAACACCTCATCACGGTTCTCAGCAACATCTCAAAGTACTTCAAAATTTAGTAACCGTTTCTACTGGAGGGCAGTGTGGCGGCCATGTTGCGCACAGCAAGATCCCCAAAAAAAGCAATCGCGTGCATGAGCAGCTACTGTATGTGTGTGTGTGTGTGTGTGTGTGTGTGTATGCGTTGTTTTGCCTCAAGACTTGCCAAAAGTGACATAGGAACAGGAGGAGGCCATTCAGCATCTCGAACCTGTTCCACCCGTTCATTGAGATCATGGCCGGCCTGTATCTTAATTCCATCTACCCGCCTTGGTTCCGTAAACCGAGACAAATCTGCGTACATTTACGGCCGTTTTTTTTGCACACGGAGACGCAGCTTAGTGATGTAACGTTACAGAACAGGTAGGCTCCGCCGTGAATCAAGGTGACCCTTGACCTCTTTTTCAACGTCCCCACCACCCCTTCCGCCCCTCCCACAAACCACCCACCCCCCACAACACCCACCCCCCACAACTCCCCACCCCCCCACAACTTCCCACAACGCCCCCCCCCCCCGACCTCCTGCCAGCAGCCTGCTCGTCAAAACATTTCTGCAAGCTTGGCACCCTGGAATTTCGGTAACAGGGGCCCCTATTTGTGTTTGAGGTCGGGTTGATGTTAAACAGAAAGTGGAGTGGAGGGGTGGGGGGTCAGGTCATGCGAGTGTGGCACTGCCAACCTCCTGACTGGTTTTATGAGGAGCGCTGCTTTGCCCACTACATTTTTTTCTCTCCCCCTGATTTACATTAATGATCTTTTAAATACACCAACTGTGAATTATTTGCTAATGATTCCGTTATTCAGTGTTCTGACTCAAACATTAGCATAATAATTAACAGGCTCAATGAGAAACTGAAGCATCTGTCTAGGTGGGTTCCTGCCAACGTGCTGAGTGTTTATCCAGCCAAAACTAAGTCCGTGACTACGCGCCGTTGGAAAGTCAGGCAGTACGTGTCGTTTAACGTGAGCACTTGTTTAATAGCCCATTTGTAATAGCCGCTTGCCTGTGCTCTGAATTCATCCCGATCGTACTGCAGAGCGCATTCACAAACCGGTAGCGGCAGTCGAACAACCTCACACAAGATCTGTGTGCGTGCGTGCAATTGCTCTAAAGATATAGAATCGCACAGCACAGTCGGAGGCCATTCGGCCCATCGTGCTTGTGCCGGCTCTTTGAAAGACCTGCCCAGTTAGTCCCACTCCCCCTGCTCTTCCCCCATAGACCTGCACATTTTTCCTTTTCCAAGTATTTATCCAATTCCCTTTTGAAAGTTACTATTGAATCGGCTTCCCTTTCAGGCAGTGTGTTCCAGGTCATAACTCGCCAAGCATTCGAATCATAGAATGATACAGCACAGAAAGAGGCCATTCAGCCCATCATGCCTGTGCACGCTATTTGAAAGAGCTGTCCAATTGGTCCCACTCCCCTGCTGCCCATTCTGCTCTTTCCTCACAGCCCTGCAATTTTTTCCTTTTCAAGTATTTATCCGATTCTCTTTTGAAGGTTGCTATTGAATCTGCTTCCACTGCCCTTTCAGGCAGCGCGTTCCAAACCACAACAACTCGCTGAGAACAAAGATTCTCCTTATCTCCACCTGGCTTTTTTGCCAATTGTCTTAAATCTGTGTCCTCTGGTTACTGACCCTCCTGCCAGTAGAAACAGGTTCTCCCTATCCACTCTATCAAAAGCTACATATAACTGTATCACAGTATGGTATGGCAGCTGTAGCTACTATGACCGGAAAGCCCTGCAGCGGGTAGTCAAAACTGCCCAACGCATTACCGGCACCCAGCTACCGACCATAGAGCACATATACCAGAAACGCTGTTTACGGAGGTCACGGTCCATCATCAAAGACCCTACCCACCCCAGCCACAGTCTGTTCGCCCTCCTGCCATCTGGGAGACGCTACAGATGCATTCGCACCCGTACGACCAGATTTAGGAACAGCTTCTTTCCCAGGGCTGTCATCCTACTGAACTCCACAAATAAACTCTAAAGCCTGCACATCTGCCAATGCACTTTATTATGGTTATGTTTATGTTAATGTATTACAAGCCAAATGAATGTTGAATGGTTAAATGTCTTAATCTAAATGTACACTCTCGGGAGCCGCAAGCCTACATTTCGTTGTACTGCACTTGTGCACTAACAATGACAATAAAGTTGATTATGATTATGATTATGATTATAATTTTGAACATTGCCATTAAATCTCTCCTTAACCTTCTTTGCTCTAAGGAGACAATCCAGCTTCTCTAGTTTGTACTTTACGAAACTGACCACCAAACTTCCCCAGAATACAATGGTGGCCCCCCTTGGCACATGGAGATAGTGATCGAAATTCACCCTCGCGGTTGCGGTGTGTGGAATACTCTATAACTGACCGAAGTGTAGTCGCTCCTCAAGTTACATTTTAAGTTCGAGAAACCAGCAGAAACATGTAACTTGAGAAGTTTTTTGGTCAGTTATGGAGTATTCCATTCACTGCAAAAGCAGGGGTGAATTCCAACCAGGTTCTCCCCTCATTCACTGTGACTTCAGCAGGAGGCCATTGCCATTCCCATCATTTTTCCGGGTTTCCATGGCCCTTCCAGCGAAGTTACCGCAGAGAAATGGGAGAATCCTCATGGAAATTCACCTCCCCCATTTCTCCAGTTCTCCCTTATCTCACCAGGATGTCTCTTAGGAACATTGGAATTTCTAGACGATAAAAGACCAAGGCCCATCTAGTTAGGCTTCCACCATCCCAGTAGTCGCGCGATACAATTATGGAGTTGTGGCTAATCATGGCGATCGATCTCTATCAATTAGTCTACAACAGGCCCAGACATGAGGTGAGGAAAACCCCCATGGTGGAGAGCTTTGGGAACCACAGGTCCAAAGTCACCTGTTCCTCCCGAGCACGTTACACTCACCACACGTCACGTCTCAAATTACTCAGATACTGTATCTCAAAATGCTATTTTCTGAAAGAAATCTATTTAATTAGCATGAGATTTTTCATCTCTAGCATAATATGTCTGAAAGGTGTTAAAAGTATATGCAGCGGAAGGTCAAATTTGAGGTTGAGGGACATACTGAGGGCAATTTCAACCTAGCCCGCCCATCGGGAAAAAAGGTCTCGTTACAAAGTCAATCCCAGTTTGCAGATACAAAGAAAATGTTAAGTCTGCTCTTTTCCTTTTTTTTTGCAAAAGCTGTTACCTGAAATTCCTCCCTCTTTTACCAGTACTGGTGGTCTGCTTGCTGCTGTACTGCCGATTAACGTCAAAGACAGAGACTGGCTCCCCGTTGGCCCATTGCTCCACGGGTGCAAAGAAGGTTCACTAGATTGATTCCTAGGATGTGAGGGTTGTCCTATGAGGAGAGATTGAGTAGATTGGGCCTATACTCTCTGGAGTTTAGAAGAAGGAGAGGTGATCTCATTGAAACATACAAGATTCTGAGGGGGATTGACAGGGTAGATGCTGAGAGGTTGTTTCCCCTGGCTGGCTGGAGTGTCTAGAACTAGGGGTCATAGTCTCAGGATAAGGGGTCGGCCATTTTAAGACTGAGATGAGGAGGAATTTCTTCACTCAGAGGGTTGTGAATCTTTGAAATTCTCTACCCCAGAGGGCTGAGGATGCTGAGTTGTTGAGTATAATTCAAGGCTGAGATAGATTTTTGGACTCTAGGGGAATCGAGGGATGTGGGGATCGGGCAGGAAAGTGGAGCTGAGGTCGAAGATCAGCCATGATCTTATTGAATGGTGGAGCAGGCTCGAGGGGCTGTATTTATTTTCTTATTTAGTTATTAACAAGGGTCAATGAGGAGTAATATTGGCTGGGCGGTAAAACCGGAGTTCCACCCGGTCCTGTGGGTTTCCCGCCCAGCGAGTTAGATTAAAATGACTCCCACTGTATTTCTTAAAAAAATAATTTTGTAAGTTTTATGGTCATTAAAGCAAAGTATTGTAGTACTGGAAATAGACTGCTTTTAGTTCTAGGTATCCACTTTCAAGAGTTCTCAGGTCAGCTTAGATACATAGTGTAATATATGTGGGTAGAACAAATGAAGGACAGAGACACGATGAGCTGCTAGTCAAGGTACTTGTTTACTAGGCCAGAGCGAACTGAGCATGCTCATACTAAACCATGTGACAAACCATGTGATAATACATTACACTGCTTTCCCCTTAAAAAGAAATGTACATATTCCCCTCTCAAATATAACAAAACTATGGTCCCACCTTTCCCAGCATTACATGGACCACATAACAAAAACTCTTGGCTTTTTTCTTTTAAATGAACTACAAATCCAGTTTAATAACAGGTTTGCGGAGCCTTTCTGATCTCCTTACAGAAGGTTTTGGTGTTGAACCATTTTTCGGGCTGTTTTGTTCTGGTTCTGAACCTCTATGTTTCACTTCAATCGACTTTGCTGACAAGTGATTCAAGATCACTGTTCAATCCAGGCCAGTGAACAAAGCTTCTTGCAATTGATTTCATACTGACGATCTCTGGATATTCAGTATGAATTTCGGCCAGAATTCTATCTCTCAAAGAAATGGTACCACCACTCTGTTTCCTGACTTGAAACAACCTTACTCAAAAGACAATTCAGTATGATGGTTCTGGAATGGCTTCAACTCTGTGTCCATACACTGATCAGTCCATCCATTCAAAGTGTTTTTATACACTCTTTTCAGTACTGAGTCCTTTTGAATCTCATCTGCAATCTCAGTTGCATTCACGGGAAAGTCTTTGTCAATTGCACCTAGCATGAAAATCTCACCTTCACTCCCAACACACGAGTCTTCATGTGGCAACCTGGACAAGGAATCTGCGATTTCATTTGCTTTGAAGTGCGATATTCAATCGTGTAGTTATATTGTGACAACACCACTGCCCAATGTTGCATTCTTGATGCGGTCATTGCAGGGCTGACAGATTTGAGCCTCAATATTGCTAGGAGCGGTTTGTGATCGGTTATCAGGGTAAACGTTCTGCCGATCAGGAACTGTTGGAATTTCTTGATTCCAAACACTATGGTGAGTGCTTCCTTTTCAATTTGCATGTAATTTCTTTCGCTCTTTGTGAGAGTTCGCGATACGAACACAATTGGTTTCTCTTGGCTGCCATCCATTACGTGGCTTATGACAGCTCCCACACTGTAGCTGGAAGCATCACACACTAACCTAAGCTCACGTTCTGTGTCGTAGTGCACAAGTAGAGCATCGCTAGAGAGACTTCTCTTACAAACATCGTAAGCTTCCTGTTGGGCTTTTGTCCACTTCCGCTGGACATCCTTCTTGAGGAGCTCGTGCAATGGAGCTAACATGGTCGCTAACTCAGGTAAGAAACGTGCGTATTACTGGACCATTCCAAGGAAAGATCTTAACTCAGACACGTTCTGTGCCCTTGGAGCATTGATGACAGCATCAACCTTTTCCTTCACTGTTTGCAAGCCATTTGCATCAACTTTCAGACCAAGGTACACAACCTCGGGCTGCACAAAAGCACATTTGCTCCTTTTCAATTTGACATTGTGGGAATTCAACCTTTGAAACACTAAATCTAACACTTCTAGATTTTCTTCCTCGCTGCTTGTTGCGATCAGCACATCGTCTTGATTGCATAAGCAATTTGGAATTCCTTGCAAAATCTTATCCATCGTAGTCTGGAAGATTTTGGGGGAGGACTTTACACCATACAACAGCTTGGTGTAGGAGTACAGTCCCTTGTGTGTGTTGATAGTGTGATACTGCTGACTCTCTCTCAACATTCAGCTGAGCGTCAGCATGCGACAGGTCAAGCTTGGAGAAAACCTTTGACCCAGAGAGTGCTGCATACAAATCCTATGATGTAGGTAACGGGTACTGTTCATCGTCAACTGCTTGGTTGATAGTAACTTTGTAGTCACCGCACAAGCGTACAGTTTTGTCTGCTTTGGGCAATACCACAATCGGGGTTCCCCATTCGCTTTTGTCAGTTTTTACTAGCACTCCGTTCTCTCTCAGTTTCTCTAGCTCTTCCTCCACCTGACTTTTCAACGCATAGGGAACCGGCCTTGCCTTACAATAGACAGGCTTCGCTTTGGACTTGATGCGGATATGTGCGTCATACCCAGTGATGCCCTCATAACTGTCTGTGAACATGCTCTCGTACTTGTTCAGCATTGTGTTGAGTCGCTTCTTTGAAGCATCTACACTGAAGATGTTTTTTCAGTCTAGTTTCAACTTTCTCAACCAGTTTTTGCCCATGAGGGTTGGCCTGTTGTTGTAGCTCGCTACAATAGGCAGCTTTACTGACTGACCATTGTGCTGAACTGTACATTCCATTTATCCATATGTCTCTAGGATTTCACCGGAGTAAGTTTCTAACTCTACGGTACTCTTTGTAAGTGGTACTTGATTAAATTTACTCTCATATGTGTCCTTACTCATGAAAGAGCAGTCCGCCGCTGTGTCGATATACAAATCAATATATTGGTTACTGATCAAAGGTTTTGTACGGAAGTCTTTCTCATGACTGCTAATGTTGCCGCTAACAGCTTAGATACTGTAGATGCCGAGTTCTTCAACATCAGGTGTGTTCACTCCAATAGTGTGAATTCCACCCTTTTGTTGTCGCTGCTTTGCATTGCCACTAGAATGGTTCTTACTTCCTGCTTTCGATCTAGCTCTGCAAGCTGTTGAAATATGGCCTTGCTTCTGGCAGTGAAAACACTTCACATTTCTATATTGGCAGGACTGTGGTGAGTGATTTCCATTGCTGCGATAACAATTCACTGACCTGTTCTCACGGACATGCTTTAGACTTGGATTCACAGCTTTAGGTTTGGCGGTGGCTTTGTGACTGTAGACCTCAGCTGCACTAGTCACTTGAGTTGGACGGAGCTCCCTAGCATTCTTAGATGGCATCTCCATAGATGGGGCAATTTTGCATGCTATGTCAAATGTTAGGTTCGGAGTGTTCAGTAACTTGGACTGTGTGCGCTCATCCACCAGTCCACACACAAACTTATCTCACAACGCACGATCCAAAAATGAGCCGAAGTTACAATACAAAGACAGGTTTTTAAGAACTACAATGTACTCACTGATGGTTTCACTTTGTTTTTGGTTTCCGGTACCAAACTAATAGCTCTCTGCTATTTCTAATGGCTTTGGGTCGAAATGATCCTCGAGTTTCTCGACAATGTCTTCAAACAACACATCCTTCGCTTTCCCTGGCGCAAATAGGTTTGTCAATATTCCGTAGACAACTGGCCCGATCTCCATTAGAAAAATTGTTTTTTTACATTCACGAATTACTTTATTTTGAGTTTGAACATTCTCATCTGTACCTTTGGTCTCAATAATGTTATTGGCCTTAAAAAAAAAATCTCCATCTGCTCAATGTAAGAACTGAATGGTTCGCAAGCTCAGCCATACATGTCGAGGATTCCGATGAATCCTGTAGGCGCGGCCATGATTGCCCGATCCCGTCGAACAGTGACTCAGCACGGTACCTGTGTACCTTAAACTTTTCCACTCGAAGGTTGAACACTGTGTCCTCCCATGATCCCTAAAAATAGCTTTGAAATCCCATTCTCGTCACCAAAAATGTAATATATGTTTGTAGAACAAATGAAGGACAGAGATACGATGAGTTGCAAGTCCATGTGCTTATTTACTAGGCAAGAGCGAACCGAGCATGCTCATGCTAAACCATGTAACAAACTATGTGATAATACATTACACATAGGAAAGCTCCCATCACAAGATTAGGAGTGGGGCTTGTAGTGTATGTACCTTTAAGGGGAGAACTACTTTTTACAGCTCCTGTATACTGCAGTACCGGCAGTGACCACACCTGTATATAAACCCTGAGTAGGGATCTGTACGTTTAGTTTTAGTGTAGCCCTCATCCAGTAAATACCTGTTGATTGTTCCCTGCAGTCTCTTGTCAAGTTATTGAAGGACACACAACCTCAAGATACACGGATCTAACATTGGCGACGAGAAGATTCAAACCTACCTGCAACTCTGCATCACCTCCCAGGGATTCGCTCCTGGAGAACAGTGAAAGAAGAAGGCCGAGTCCAGAAGTACGGGCGTCGACCATCCAGCGGAGACTTGAGCATCGCAGGGGAGGCTGTTGAGAGCTGGGCTTGGTTCTCCAGTCACGGTGGTCCAGCGAAACGGGCTGGCAACAGGTACGGCGCAGACCCCTCCCGGACAGCGGCGGCTAGAGCCGACCGACGGCACAGAAAAAGGCTGGGCATCGTCGACGGGAGAAGAGTGAGGGTAGAGCGCACAGGGCGCAGCCGGTGTTCAAGACCGAGTGGCGTCGACATTATATATAACGGCAAGGAAACACCAAAAATGGACCTATATGTATTGCCAGATGGAGGACAAAGTTTTTTAAGGCCAGACCGGTACCTTATGCGATCCGCCCAGCCATCGAAGCAGAGCTGGAAGGTTTGGAATGTTCAGGAGTACTGTCCAAAGTGGACTGGAGCGAGTGGGCTACACCCATCGTTCCTGTAATGAAGAGGTCGTTGAGTAATACGCCTGGGGAACCAAAGAAGGTTCGCATCTGTGGAGACTTTAAGGTGACAGTGAACCCAGTCCTTCACATGGTACAATATCCGCTTCCGCGGATTGAAGATATTTTCGCCTCGCTATCTGGAGGGAAACGCTTCACTAAGATTGATCTGGCCCAGGCGTACCTGCAAATGGATGTAGAGGAAGCCTCGAAACAGTACCTCACGATCAACACTCATAAAGGTCTCTACCAATACAACCGGCTGGTGTTCGGGGTAGCATCAGCTCCGGCTATTTGGCAAAGGGCAATGGATCAAGTCCTGCAAGGGATTCCAGGGACCCAGTGTTATTTGGACGACATCCTGGTCACGGGCGAAAATGACAGTGACCACCTCGCCAACCTGGAGCAGGTGCTCACTAGATTGAAGGAATATGGGCTCCGAGCTAATCGCCACAAATGCGAGTTTTTCCAGAAGCAGATCTCGTATTGTGGCCACGTTATTGATGAAGAGGGGTTACATAAGTCCCCTGAAAAGATTGAGGCAGTAGTCAAGGCTCCAGCACCGGAAAATGTGTCACAACTGAGGTCGTTCCTCGGGCTGGTGAACTACTACCATAAGTTCTTGCCAAATTTGTCTACAGTACTACACCCACTGAACACCCTACTGCAAACGGGGGTACCATGGAAGTGGAATGACGAATGTAAACGAGCTTTCCAGAAGTGCAAAGAATTGATCACATCAAAAGAGGTGTTGGCT
The DNA here is from genome assembly GCF_052327205.1 of Somniosus microcephalus. Classification (NCBI taxonomy): domain Eukaryota; kingdom Metazoa; phylum Chordata; class Chondrichthyes; order Squaliformes; family Somniosidae; genus Somniosus; species Somniosus microcephalus. The sequence continues at coordinate 119,204,117 of NC_141000.1, read as the reverse complement.
CATTTCAACCCAGCACTACCAATTCGGTTGGCGTGTGATGCATCACCCTATGGCATTGGAGCAGTGCTGTCGCACAAATTCCCGGACGGCTCGGAGAGGCCAGTAGCCTTTGCGTCTCGGTCACTAACCTCAGCCGAGCGTAACTACGCCCAGATTGACAGGGAGGCCTTCAGCCTAGTGTGGGGAGTGAAAAAGTTCAACCACTATCTGCACGGGCAGAAGTTCACCTTGCTGACTGACCACCAACCACTTGTCTCCATCTTTAATCCAAAGAAGGGCGTTCCGGTGATGACTGCGCAACGGCTACAAAGATGGTCCCTTTTTCTAGGGGCGAACCAATATGAAATCGAGTATAAGGGCACGAAACAGCATGGAAACGCTGATGGGCTATCACGCCTGCCACTGCCTACTGCGGAGGAAGCACCAGCAGTGGACCCTGTCGAAATATTTTATTCAACTATAATTGAATGCTTGCCAGTAACTAACGCTGATATAGAGAAGGAGACCCGAAATGACCCGACACTGTCTCGGGTATATGACTTGACGGTGAAGGGATGGCCAACACATGGCGGCTCACTGTTGCCAGCATTCTCATCCAGAAGAGAACATCTGTCAGTATGCCAGGGGACCTTGATGTGTGGATCCCGAGTGGTAATTCCACCCAAGTTAAGGGAGAGAGTGCTCAATGAGCTTCACGAAGGCCATCTGGGAGGGGTGAAAATGAAAAGCCTTGCTAGGGCTTATGTGTGGTGGCTGGAGATCGATCAGCAAATCGAGGACCTGACAAAGCTGCTCAGGATGCCAGAAGGTCCAAAATGCACCACCACATGCCCCTCTACACCCATGGGAGTGGCCCTCATCTCCATGGCAACGGGTGCATATTGATTTTGCTGGTCCATTCATGGACTCAATGTTTTTAATAGCCGTGGATGCGCACTCGAAATGGCCTGAGGTGATCAAAATGTCCTCCACCACCACAGAGAAAACGATTGCAGTCCTACGGACCATATTTGCCAGGAACGGCTTGCCAGAGCAGATTTGCTCTGATAACGGACCACAGTTTGTGTCCGAAGAGTTTCGGAAATTTATGAAAAGGAATGGGGTAAGGCATTACACATCCGCCCCGTATCATCCAGCCACAAATGTATTGGCTGAGAGGTTCGTACAAACCTTTAAAAAAGCAGTAAGGGCCATGTGCGATGACGACATTCCACTGCAGCATAAGGTGGACAATTTCCTGTTAGCCTACAGAAATGCGACACATGCAGTCACCAACCAGACCCCGGCCATGATGTTCTTTAACTGAAGGTTGAGATCTCGTCTGGATTTGCTCAGACCAAATGTACGAAGAGATGTTGAGAATAAGCAATTCCAGCACATCAATGAGAAGCCGACAAGGAGCTTCAATGTAGGGCAACCGGTCTTGGCCCGCGACTACCGAACAGAGAAATGGCAACCAGGAACGATATGCACACGGCAGGGGCCACTAATGTACACAGTGGATTTTGGGGAGAACATTGTGAGACGCCATGTTGACCAGATCCTAGAGTCACAGGAACGAGTTAACCCCATGTCTCGCGTACCTGGTGATGAACCCGACATACAGGTAGCATCTACCCCAGAAACAGTAGCATCAGAAGCTGATGAACCAACCGACGACAGGGGGCCAGAATCGCCTCCGCAGCAAGAGCAAGACACTCAGGAAAGGCGCTATCCAGAAAGGATCAGGAAGCCGCCCCAAAGACTGAATTTATAAATGGACTATTTTCAGTTAATGTTGCATGTTAAAAGTGTTAATTGTAATTAGTTGATATTTAATTGTTAAATGAATGTTATGGTACTGTCAATCTAAAAGGGGAGGAATTGTAGTGTATGTACCTTTAAGGGGAGATCTACTTTTTACAGCTCCTGTATACTGTAGTACCGGCAGTGACCACACCTGTATATAAACCCTGAGTAGGGATCTGTAGAGTAACCCTCATCCAGTAAACACCTGTTGATTGTTCCCTGCAGTCCCTTGTCAAGTTATTGAAGGACACACAACCTCAAGATACACGGCTCTAACAGGGCTGATTGCTGATGCCTTCACGGTTTTCAGCTCCATTCACAGCTCCTCCAATAATGAAGCAGCTGATGCAAGCCAAAAGCTGGGCCTGCATAAGGTCCAGGCTTAGGTAGACAAGTGGCAGGTAACATTCACACTACTTTTCTGCCAGATAATGACCATTTCAAACGAGAGAAAGCCCAGCCATCTCCCATGATCTACAACAGCACCAACATCACCGAGTCCTCCACCATCATTGGGGGCCACCTATGAGCAGAAGCTGAACTGGAGCAGCTCTATCAACACCATAGCTGCAAGAGTAAGGCAGGGACTGGATGAGTGGCTTTCCCCCTCACCCCACACAGTCTTTCCACCATCTGCAGGGCTCAAGTCAGTAATCTAGTGGAATAATCAGGTGTCAGCCGCGGTTCTGATGTCTTACTTGCTTATACTTGAACGATCCTTCAGAGATAGAAATATAGGAACAGAGGTGCTGCCTTTGGGATGAGATGTTAAACTGACCCAACTGCCCTCTTAGGTGAATGTAAAAAATCTCATGCCACTATTTCGAAGAAGAGCAGGGGAGTTCTCCGCGGTGTATAAGGCAAACAGTTAACCCTCAACCGACATCACTAAAACAGATTATATGGTCATTCTCTCATTGCTGTTTGTGGGAGCTTGCTGTGCATAAATTGGCCGCTGCCTTTCCTACATTACAACAGTGACTGTAGTGTATGTAACCTGTACCACCTTAAGAGGATACCTTAAGGTGATGGACTACTTTTTGATGGCTCCTGTACATTGTAGTACCGGTGGTGACCACACCGGTATATAAACCCTGCGGAGCAAAGTGTATCTCAGTTCAGCCCTGACCCTCAATCACTAAAGACCTGTTTACTTACTTCTGTAGTCTGTGTCCTGTTATTCAGTATAACTGCAATTGAAAACACAGACTCAACAGTGACTACACTTCAAAAGTGCTTAATTGGCTGTAAAATGCTTTGGGATGTCCTGAGGTTGTGAAAGGCGCTATTTTAAAAAATCATTTCCTTGGATAGTGCAGCTACAACAACACTCAAGAAACTCGGCACCATCTAGGACAGAACAGTTTGTTTGATGAGTTTCCCTACAATGGACTCAACACCCACCTCCTCCCCCACCAGTGCACTGTGGCTGCAGTATATACAATCTACACAGCATCAGCTCACCTAGGTTACGTCGACAGCATCTCTCTCTCCTGCAACCTCTACCACTGAGAAGGAACAACAATGTTGTGGCAGCAGCATCAGCTACAAGTTCCCCTCCAGATCCTGATTGGTTCATATATCGCTGCTCCTTCATCGTCTGGATATCCTGGAATTCTCTACCTAACACGATTGCAGCAGCACCATCTGCCCACAGGAACCACAGCAGTTCCAGGAGATGTCCCACCACCACCTTCTCAGGGCAACTAAGGATGGTCGATCAACAAATTAAAAAGAAATTGAGGCCACTATTTGTTATTGTCTATCTTTACAAGAGGGATAGTTAAGCTTGTATCTAGTCTAAATCTACAGTGTGTCATTGCTTGGTTTGTTTACCGCTTAATCAATCTATTTTACAACTTCTAGCCTAAGCCATAGTCTAGTGCTTTATGAAGCCGAGGAAGGTTATGTGATATATCCAGTAAAACAAAATACAGTGAAGAAGCTCCTCTGTTTGACCTCTGAGTTCCCAAAGTACCCAGATATTAAGCAGGTAAAGGCTCTCTCCTAGTCATAGGAAGTGAACGCTTACGGAATGCTGAACCCAAGCAAAATATGTAGAACAAGGACCCCCCTGCAAAAATAACAATCTTCAAAATAGATGGCAAATCATTCATTTCAGGTTGGCTCTTTAGTTCCTTAGTCCTACACTAGGAAAAAAAACATTTCTGAATGCACAACTTGTGCCCAACTGCTCTCCAGCCTGGCACCTGCATCTTTCCTTCGCCATCTGTAAGCTATTCGAAAATGCTCAGCAGCTTACCAACCCTTAGCTTATAACAGCAACAGTAAAACATGTTGACATCACTGCTGCAGTGCACAGAATGTGTCCGTAAGAACACAGATTTTTTTCTCCCCTGTTGTTTTATGGTGTGATTCCAGGTACGTGTACAGTAGGAAATTGGGATTTGACATTTTTGCCCAGTTACACAAAATCAGCCAATTGCATCCACTTCGGAACGTTTCAGCAAGAGCTGATCTAACACAGCCTCAACAATCTCCGAGTCCTAATCATGAATGATTTTGAATACAGGTCTTTAATTTAAAACGAGACTTTTGATTACTGTTGTCAACAGTAATCAAATGCCTAGCAACAATGTGATTAGCTGCCAGAATGTTGTAATACAAGTTCTTCTGATGTCTCAGTGAGTTTACCATTGAGTAGTTGAGTTTGAAAGAAAGAAAGACTTGCATTTCTATAGCGCCTGTCACAACCTCCGGATGTCCCAAAGTGCTTTCCAGCCAAAGAAGTAGGGGTAGATTTTCCCGAACCTGTCGGGAAGAAGGTGGGACTTCCCATTTTGGGTTTTTGACCCGTCTACTTCGACGTCCAGCCAATTCGCGCGATTTTCCCTTGATTGACCTTGTTGAGCCCGCCCAGCGGGCTCAGCAGGCCAATTAAGGGCCACCCGGCAACAGGTGACGTCACAGACTGCAATTTCATCTGTCAAGAACTTTTGAAGCTGTGAAACACTGACAGTCTCAGTTCTAGCATGAGTCATTCTGCACAGACTCAGTTAGAACTGTCACCGGCACTCAAAGCTGAAGGCTGTCACTTTTCACAGACCGCAGCCGTTCAGCTTTAAGTTCCGGCTGAGTGATGGGCTCCCGACGGCTACAGGAAGAAAGGCTGTTAAGGTAAGTACAGGTAAGTAAAAGTTCTTTACACACTTTAGACACATCAAACACACATACCTTTACACTCATGCACCCATCACTCACCTGAGCACCGACATCGCGACCCCTCCAACTCCTTCAACCCGACGGCCCGCCAGCTCTAACCTGGCGTGGTTTGGAGCTGTCGAGAAACCCCTCAAAATAGGGATTAGGCTAAAAACTGCCTGTTAACTACCTGTTAACAGGCAGTTAATTGGCACTAATCCCTTCCCGCCTGGTTTCGGCGGGTCCCAGTGTGGGGCGGGTACCCGCCGCCCCTGAAACTTACGTGGGGCGGGGTTTTGGGCGGGATGGTGTCGGGACCCCCAAATTCGGGATATCGCCCCCCCCCCCACATGCCTGAAACCCCGCCTGACGGCTCCACGAAAATCTAGCCTGTAGTGTTTTGAAGTGTAGTCAGTGTTGTAATGTAGGATATGTGGCAGCCAATTTTGCACACACAAGCTCCCACAAACAGTAATGAGATAATGACCAGATAATCTATTTTAGTGATGTTGGTTGAGAGATAAACATTGGACAGGATGGTTGACTCTTAATTGCCCTCTGAAATGTCCTAGCAAGCCACTCAGTTGTAAAAAACCACTACGAAATACAATAAAAATAAAACTAGACGGACCAACCGGCATCGACCTCGGCACCGGCTATGGACACAACAGCGGCACACCCAGCCCGGTCGACTCTGCAAAGTCCTCACAAACATCTGGGGACTTGGGCGAGCTGTCCCACAGACTAGTCAAGCAACAGCCTGACATAGTTATTCTCACAGAATCATACCTTTCAGCCAATGTCCCGAACTCCTCCATCACCATCCCTGGGTATGTCCTGTCCCACCGGCAGGATAGACCCAACAGGGGTGGTGGCACAGTCGGGAAGGAGTGGCCCTGGGAGTCCTCAACATTGGCTCCGGACCCCATGAAGTCTCATGGCTTCAGTTCAAGCATGGGCAAGGAAACCTCCTGCTGATTACCACCTACCACCCTCCCTCAGCTGATGAATCAGTACTCCTCCATATTGAACACCACTTGGAAGAAGCACTGAGAGTAACAAGGGCACAGAATGTACACTGGGTGGGGGACTTCAATGTCCATCACCAAAAGTGGCTCGGTAGCATCACTACTGACCGAGCTGGCTGAGTCCTGAAGGACATAGCTATCAGTCTGGGCCTGCAATAGGTGCTGAGAGAGCTAACACGAAGGAAAAACCTACTTGACCTCGTCCTCACCAATCTACCTGTGACAGCTGCATCTGTCCATGACAGTATTGGTAGCAGTGGCCACTGCTCAGTCATTGTGGAGACGAAGTCCCGTCTTCACACTGAAGACACCCTCCATCGTGTTGTGTGGCACTACCACCGTACTAAATGGGATAGATTCAGAACAGATCGAGCAGCTCAAAACTGGGCATCCATGAGGCACTGTGGGCCATCAGCAGCAGCAGAATTATATTCCACCACAATCTATAACCTCATGGCCCGGCATAGCCCTTATTCTACCATTACCATCAAGCCAGGGGACCAACCCTGGTTCAATAAGGAATGTAGAAGGGCATGCCAGGAGCAGCACCAGGTGTACCTAAAAATGTGGTGCCAACCTGGGGAAGGGGCAACACAGGACTACATGCATGCTAAAAAGTGAAAGCAGGACAAATCCAATCCGGACAATTACCGCCCCATCAGTCTACTCTCAATCATCAGCAAAGTGATGGAAGGTGTCGTCAGCAGTGCTATCAAGCAGCACTTGCTCACCAATAACCTGCTCACTGATGCCCAGTTTGGGTTCCACCAGGATCACTCAGCTCCAGACCTCCTTACAGCCTTGGTCCAAAGATGGACAAAAGAACTGAATTCCAGAGGTGAGGTGAGAGTGACTGCCCTAGTCATCAATGCAGCATTTGACTGAGTGTGGCATCAAGGAGCCCTAGTAAAACTGAAGTCAATGGGAATCAGGGGGAAAACTCTCCACTGGCTGGAGTCATACCTAGCACAAAGGAAGATGGTTGTGGTGGGTGGAGGTCAATCATCACAGCCCCAGGACATCGCTGCAGGAGTTCCTCAGGGCAGTGTCCTCGGCCCAACCATCTTCTGCTGCTTCATCAATGACCTTCTCTCCATCATAAGGTCAGAAATGGGGACGTTCGCTGATGATTGCACAGTGTTCAGTTCCATTCACAACTCCTCAGATAATGAAGTCCTGGGTGACATTCAGGCTTGGGCTGATAAGTGGCAAGTAACATTTGTGCCACACAAGTGCCAGGCAATGACTATCTCCAACAAACGAGCGTCTAATCACCGGCCCTTGACATTTAACGGCATTACCATCGCCGAATCCCCCACCATCAACATCCTGGGGGTCACCATTGACCAGAAACTTCACTGGACCAGCCACATAAATACTGTGACAACAAGAGCAGGTCAGAGGCTGGGTATTCTGCAGCGAGTGTCTCACCTCCTGCCTCCCAAAGCCTTTCCACCATCTACAAGGCACAAGTAAGGAGTGTGATGGAATACTCTTCACTTGCCTGGATGAGTGCAGCTCCAACAACACTCAAGAAGCTCAACATCATCCAAGACAAAGCAGCCCGCTTGATTGGCACTGTAAACATTCACTCTCTCCACCACAAGCGTACCATGGCTGCAGTGTGTAACATCTACAAGATGCACTGCAGCAACTCGCCAAGACTTCTTTGGCAGCACCTCCCAAACCCGTGATCTCTTCCACCTAGAAGGACAAGGGCAGCAGGCGCATGGGAACACCACCACCCCCAAGTTCCCCTCCAAGTCACACACCATCCTGACTTAGAAGTATATCGCCAATCCTTCGTCGTCGCTGGGTCAAAATCCTGGAACTCCCTACCTAACAGCACTGTGGGAGTACCTTCACCACACGGACTGCAGCGGTTCAAGAAGGCGGCTCACCACCACCTTCTCAAGGACAATTAGGGATGGGCAATAAGTGCTGGCCTTGCCAGCGACGCCCACATCCCGAGAATGAATTTTAGAAAAAGGATACCAGCGACAACTCCCCTGCTCTTCGTCAAATAGCACTGTGCAACCTGAGAGAGCAGACGGGGCCTCGGTTTAACATCTCAGCTGAAAGACGGCAACATCTGAAAGTGCAGCTCTCCCTCAGGACCGCACTGGGATATGTCAGCCTACAATGTTGTGCTCAAGTCCCTGGAGTGGGATGTGAACATACAACTTTCTGACTCTGAAGACAAGAGTGCCACCACTGAGCCACAGCTGACACCATTATGCAGGTCAGGAAGCCCATAGGTTTCTTCCTTAGTTAGCTGAACTCCGTTCTCATTTCTCATATGTGAGCTGAGACACTGAATATTGGCAGGCAATTGGATTATGGATTGAAACTGAGTCTGATTCTGTCCTCGTTCTCCATCCACACACATGCATCAAATTTTAGGACCTGACTGGAACAGACTATTGTGCCAAAGGAAAATAATCAGCATTGGGAAGACTAAACTAATGAGTTGGGATGATTGGAGGTAACATCCTAACTTATTACTTTCACAGAATCACAGAAACCCCACAGTGCAGATAGAGGCCATTTCGGCCCATCGAGCCTGCACCGACACATATCCCACCCGATCCCCGTAACCCCTACACCAACACATATCCCACCCTATCCTTGTAACCCCACGTATTTAATCCCCCTAACACTAAGGGTCAATTTATCATAGCCAATCAACCTAACCCGCACATCTTTGGACTGTGGGAGGAAACCGGAGCACCCGGAGGAAACCCACGCAAACACGGGGAGAATGTGCAAACTCCACACAGACAGTCGCCCGAGGCCGGATTCGAACCCGGGTCCCTGGCGCTGTGAGGCAACAGTGCTAACCACTATGCCACCGTGCTGCCCCTTTGTGGACAGTAATGTGTTAGTTAATTAATGTGACCACTCGCAGTTTTTTAAAAATAATTCTCGGGATGTGGGCGTCGCTGGCAAGGCCAGCATTTATTGCCCGTCCCTAATTGCCCTCGAGAAGGTGGCGGTGAGCCGCCTTCTTGAACAGCTGCAGTCCGTGTGGTGAAGGTACTCCCACAGTGCCGTTAGGGAGGGAGTTCCAGGATTTGGACCCAGCGACAAAGAAGGAACCGCGATATACTTCCAAGTCAGGATGGTGTGTGACTTGGAGGGGAACTTCGAGATGATGGTGTTCCCATGCATCTGCTGCCCTTGTCCTTCTAGGTGGTAGAGGTCGTGGGTTTGGGAGGTGCTGCTGAAGAAGCCTTGGTCAGTTGCTTCTGTGCATCTTGTCGATGGTACACACTGCAGCCACGGTGTGCCGGTGGTGGAGGGAATGGATGTTTAAGCTGGTGGATGGGATGTCGATCAAGCGGACTGCTTTGTCCTGGGCGGTGTCGAGCTTCTTGAGTCTCTGTATACTCAATATAGCCACAGGCCCATGGGAGGTACTTATTCTCATCTGTATTCTAGTGCTCACACACGTCTATAGGACAACTCAGCGATTCTTTTTCCTTGATTCTGATATTACAGCACTTTCTGTTGCAAAGGCTTTTAAGGCTTTAATATTCAATGGTCATTATTTGTCAGCCTTAATCATCTCATTCGAAATCCTTTAAGATCATGATTAAAAATCTTTTAATTTGTCATATCAACTGCAGTCTGTCATCTTTAGATACTTTACAAAAGTGACAGCAGCATCTCAGCGATCAGTGGAATGGGCTAGTTATAGTTTCTCCTGGGCATCATTAAGGCTGGCTCAGTTACTCCATGATGACAATAATTCATTCCGACCCTAAAACTATCGACCAATTCAAGAAGATCAATATCACCACATCAATCTTGCACTAGAACAGTAGATAGAGAACAAATGAAAGCAGAAAGCAACAGGCGGCTACTTTAGTCAGCATCCTTGATTTGAGGACGAAGTCTATCCTCGATCTGTTGGTCCATCATCAGCTGGGGCTCAGTTGGCCGCGTTCTAGTCTCTGAGCCCAAATAGTAGAGGGCCCACCAGATGTTGCAAGATGCAGGGGAAAGCCTCTTGCATTGCTTCCATTGACTTTCACGTCTTCATGAAGAAGCTGGAGGCCTTGGGAGCACGTAGAATCATAGAATTGTAGAATAGTACAGCACAGAAGGAGGCCATTCAGCCCATCGAGTCTGTGCCGGCTCTTTCAAAGAGCGATCCAGTTAGTCCCACTCCCCCGCTCTTTCCCCAAACCCCTGCAACTTGTTCTCCTTCAAGTATTTATCCAATTCCCTTTAAAAGCTATTATTGTCAGCCGTGGCTCAGTGGGCAGCACCCTCGCCACTGAGTTAGAAGGTTGTGGGTTCAAGTCCCACTCCAGAGACTGGAGCATAAAAATCTAAACTGACATTCCAGTGCAGTACTGAGGGAGTGCTGCATTGTTGGAGGTGCTGTCTTTCGGATGAGATGTTAAACCAAGGTCCCCATCTGCTCTCCCAGATGGATGTAAAAGATCCCATGGCACTATTTCAGAGAAGAGCAGGGGAGTTATCCCTGGTATCCTGGCCAATATTTATCCCTCAATCAACATAACTAAAACATTATCTGCTCATTATCACATCGTTGTTTGTGGGTGCTTGCTGTGCGCAAATTGGCTCCTACATTTAAACAGTGACTACGCTTCAAAGAAAAAGTACTTGATTGGCTGTAAAGCACTTTGGGATGTTTGGTGGTTGTGAAAGGCTCTATATAAATGAAAGTCTTTGTTTCTATTAAATATGTATCCACCACCCTATCAGGCAATGCATTCCAAATGCTTACCACTTGTTGTGTAAAAAAAAATTTCCTCATATTGTCACTGGTTTTTTGCCAATCACCTTAAATCTTTGCCCTCTGGTTATTGAACCTTCAGACATTGGAAGCACTTACTTTTTCTATGTGCCTGAGGTTTGAATTTTAACCCAGTCCAGAGTTGAAAGTCCAGCATCTTACCCACTGCATCATCCCATTCTCTCCCCCCTCCTTCTTTCTGATGGTCCTGACTTCTTGCTGGGTTATTTTTTTTATTCATTCCTGGGATGTGGGCGTCGCTGGTAAGGCCAGCATTTATTGCCCATCCCTAATTGCCCTTGAGAAGGTGGTGGTGAGCTGTCTTCTTGAACCACTGCTTTCCATGTGGTGAAGGTACTCCCACAGTGCTGTTAGGGAGGGAGTTGCAGGATTTTGACCCAGCGACGATGAAGGGACGGCGATGTGTTTCCAAGTCAGGATGGTGTGTGACATGGAGGGGTACTTGGAGGTGATGGTGTTCCCATGCGCCTGCTGCCCTTGTCCTTCTAGGTGGTAGAGGTCGCGGGTTTGGGAGGTGCAGCTGAAGAAGCCTTGGCGAGTTGCTGCAGTGCATCTTGTAGATGGTACACAATGCAGCCACGGTACGCCGGTGGTTGAGGGAGTGAATGTTCCTTGAGTGTTGTTGGAGCTGCACTCATCCAATCACACGCCTGACTTGTGCCTTGTGAATAGTGGAAAGGCTTTGGGGAGTCAGGAGGTGAGACACTCACCGCAGAATACCTAGCCTCTGACCAGCTCTTGTAGCCACTGTATTTATGTGGCTGGACCAGTTAAGTTTCTGGTCAATGGTGAGCCCCAGGAAGTTGATGGTGGGAGATTTGATGATGGTAATGCCGTTGAATGTTAGACTCTTACTTGTTGGCGATAGTCATTGCCTGGCACTAGTGTGGCGCGAATGTTACTTGCCACTTATCAGCCCAAAGCTGAATGTCGTCCACGTCTTGCTGCATGTGGGCATGGACTGCTTCATTATCTGAGGAGTTGAGAATGGAACTAAACACTGTGTAGTCATCAGCGAACACTTCTGACCTTATGATGGAGGGAAGGTCATTGTTGAAGTAGCTGAAGATGGTTGGCCTAGGACACTGCCCTGAGGAACTCCTGCAACAATGTCCTGGGGCTGAGATGATTGGCCTCCAACAACCACAACCATCTTCCTTTGTGCTAGGTATGACTCCAGCCAGTGGAGAGTTTTCCCCCTGATTCCCATTGACTTCAATTTTACTAGGGCTCCTTGATGTCACACCCAGTCAAATGCTGCCCTGATGTCAAGGGCAGTCACTCTCACCTCACCTCTGGAATTCAGCTCTTTTGTCCATGTTTGCAGCAAGGCTGTAATGAGGTCTGGAACAGAGTGGTCCTGGCGGAACCCAAACTGAAATCGGTGAGAAGGTTAATAAGGTGAATAAGTGCTGCTTGATTGCACTGTCGATGACACCTTCCATCACTTTGCTGATGATTGAGAGTAGACTGGTGCAGCGTTAATTGGTGGATTAGATTTGTCCTGCTTTTTGTGGACAGGACATACCTGGGCAGTTTTCCACATTGTCAGGTAGATGCCAGTGTTGTAACTGTACAATTTAGCTAGAGCCGCGGCTAGTTTTGGAGCACAAGTCTTCAGCACGGTAGCCGGGATGTTTCCGGGTCCCATAGCCTTTGCTGTATCCAGTGTGCTCAGCCGTTTCTTGTTATCACGTGGAGTGAATCGAATTGGCTGAAGACTGGCTTCTGTGATGGTGGGGACTTCAGGAGGAGGCTGATATGGATCATCCATTTGGTACTTCTGGTTGAAGATGGTTGCAAACGCTTCAGCCTTGTTCTATTTTGAGATGCCTTATCTAAGTGACTGCTGTTCCAGTGTGAACGACAAAAATTGAATATCAGCCAGATAGTCAAGTGTGGGCGGGCATCACAGCTTATAATCAAACTGATTTTGCAGCCAGTGAGGAATTGAGACATTAAATAGAAACATAGAAACATAGAAACATAGAAGATAGGAGCAGGAGTAGGCCATTTGGCCCCTCGAGCCTGCTCTGCCATTCAATGTGATCATGGCTGGTCATCCAAATTCAGTACCCTGTCCCTGCTTTCTCCCCATACCCCTTGATCCCTTTAACCTTAAGAAATATATCCAACTCCTTCTTGAATATATTTAATGAACTGGCCTCCACCGCCTTCTGTGGTAGAGAGTTCCACAGGTTCACCACTCTCTGGGTGAAGAAATTCCTCCTCATTTCTGTCCTAAATGGCCTACCCTTTATCCTTAGCCTCCCCGACCATCGGGAACATCCTTCCTGCATCTAATCTGTCCAGTCCTGTCAGAATTTTATAAGTTTCAATGAGATCACCTCTCATTCTTCTAAACTCCAGCGAGTACAAGCCCAATCGACCCAATCTCTCCTCATATGTCATTCCTGCCATCCCAGGTATCAGTCTGGTGAATCTTCGCTGAACTCCTTCCATGGCAAGAACATCCTTCCTCAGATAAGTCGACCAAAACTGCACACAATACTCAAGATGTGGTCTCACCAAGGCCCTGTACAACTGCAGCAAGACATCCTTGTTCCTGTACTCAAACCCTCTCGCTACGAAGGCCAACATACCATTTGCCTTCTTAACCGCATGCTGCACCTGCATGCTTACCTTCAGCGACTGGTGCACAAGGACACCCAGGTCTCGTTGCACTTCCCCTTCTCCCAATCTATTGCCATTCAGATAATAATCTGCCTTCCTGTTTTTGCCACCAAAGTGGACAACCTCACAATTATCCACGTTATATTGCATCTGCCATGTTTCTGCCCAATCACCCAACCTGTCCAAATCATCCTGGAGTTTCTCGACATCCTCCTCACAGCACACACGCCCACCCAGCTTTGTATCGTCTGCAAATTTGGAGATATTACATCTAGTTCCCTTGTCTAGATCATTAATATATATTGTGAATAGCTGGGGTCCAAGGACTGATCCCTGCAGTACCCCACTAGTCACTGCCTGCCGCTCGGAAAAAGACCCGCTTATTCCAACTCTTTGCTTTCTGTCTGCCAACCAGTTCTCTATCCAAGTCAATACCTTGCCCCCAATCCCATGTGCCTTAACCTTACACGCTAATCTCTTATGCAGGACCTTATCGAAGGCCTTCTGAAAGTCCAGATACACCACATCCACTGGTTCTCCCTTATCTATTTTACCAGTTACATCCTCAAAAAATTCCAGATTCGTCAAGCACGATTTACCTTTTGTGAATCCATGTTGACTTTGTCCGATCCTGTCACTGTTTTCCAAGTGCTCTGCTATTACATCTTTTATAATGGACTCTAGCATTTTCCCCACTACCGATGTCAGGCTTACCAGTCTGTAATTCTCCGTTTTCTCTCTACCACCTTTTTTGAATAGTGGAGTAACATTAGCTACCCTCCAATCCATGAGTACTGTTCCAGATTCCATCGAATGTTGGAAGATGATCAGCAATCCATCTACTATTTCTAGGGCCACTTCCTTAAGTACTCTAGGATGTAGATTATCAGGCCCTGGGGATTTATCGGCCTTCAATCCCATCAATTTCCCTAACACCATTTCCCTACAAATACTGATTTCTTTCAGTTCCTCCCTTTCATCAGACCCTATGTTCCCCGGCATCTCTGGGAGGTTATTTGTGTCCTCCTTTGTGAAGACAGAACCAAAATATATATTTAGTTGGTCTGCCATTTCTTTGTTCCCCAATATAAATTCCCCTGATTCTGACTGCAAGGGACCTACGCTTGACTTCACCAATCTTTTTCTCTTCACATATCTATAAAAGCTTTTACAGCTAGTTTTTATGTTCCCTGAAAGCTTACTCTCATATTCTATTTTCCCCTTCTTAATTAATCCCTTTGTCCTCCTTTGTTGAATCCTAAATTGCTCCCAATCCTCAGGATTATTGCTTTTTCTGGCCAATTTATATGTCCTCTCCTTGGATCTTATGCTATCCCTAATTTCCCTTGTTCGCCACAGTTGAGCCACCTTTTTTGTTTTATATTTATACCAAACTGGGATGAACAAATTCTGTAGTTCATCCATGCGGTCTTTGAATGTTTGCCATTGCCTATCCACCATCAACCCTTTGAGTGACATTCCCCAATCAATCCTACCCAACTCGCGCCTCAGACCATCGTAGTTTCCTTTATTTAAATAAAGTCTGTTGGACTGAATTAAGCTCTAAGTCATGGAAGGGTAATGTTTCAATCTATTGCCCCACCCAGTCCCCTATCTTTGTACTTGACTAATCTACTGGAATTTTTTGAGGATGTAACTGGTAAAATAGATAAGGGAGAACCAGTGGATGTGGTGTATTTGGACTTTCCGAAGGCTTTCGATAAGGTCCCGCATAAGAGATTAGCGTGTAAAGTTAAGGCACATGGGATTGGGGGCAAGGTATTGACTTGGATAGAGAACTGGTTGGCAGACAGAAAGCAAAGAGTTGGAATAAATGGGTCTTTTTCCGAGTGGCCGGCAGTGACTAGTGGGGTACCGCAGGGATCGGTCCTTGGACCCCAGCTATTCACAATATATATTAATGAACTAGACAAGGGAACGAGATGTAATATCTCCAAATTTGCAGATGACACAAAGCTGGGTGGGCATGTGTGTTGTGAGGAGGATGCCGAGAAACTCCAGGATGATTTGGACAGGTTGGGTGATTGGGCAGAGGCATGGCAGATGCAATATAATGTGGATAAATGTGAGGTTATCCACTTTGGTGGCAAAAACAGGAAGGTAGATTATTATCTGAATGGCAATAGATTGGGAGAAGGGGAAGTGCAACGAGACCTGGGTGTCCTTGTGCACCAGTCGCTGAAGGTAAGCATGCAGGTGCAGCAGGCGGTTAAGAAGGCAAATGGTATGTTGGCCTTTGTAGCGAGAGGGTTTGAGTACAGGAGCAAGGATGTCTTGCTGCAGTTGTACAGGGCCTTGGTGAGACCACATCTTGAGTATTGTGTGCAGTTTTGGTCGCCTTATCTGAGGAAGGATGTTCTTGCCATGGAAGGAGTTCAGCGAAGATTCACCAAGCTGATACCTGGGATGACAGGAATGACGTATGAGGAGAGATTGGGTCGCTTGGGCTTTTACTCGCTGGAGTTTAGAAGAATGAGAGGGGATCTCATTGAAACTTATAAAATTCTGACAGGACTGGACAGACTTGATGCAGGAAGGATGTTCCCGATGGTCGGGGAGTCCAGAACCAGGGGTCACAGTCTAAGGATAAGGGGTAAGCCATTTAGGACAGAAATGAGGAGGAATTTCTTTACCCAGAGAGTGGTGAACCTGTGGAATTCTCTACCACAGAAGGCAGTAGAGGCCAATTCATTAAATATATTCAAGAAGGAGTTGGATATATTTCTTACGGTTAAAGGGATCAAGGTGTATGGGGAGAAAGCAGGAACTGGGTACTGAATTCGGATGATCAGCCATGATCGCATTGAATGGCGGAGCAGGCTCGAGGGGCCGAATGACCTACTCCTGCTCCTATCTTCTATGTTTCTATGTCTAAAATCCTGATGGTAACCCTTCCCCAAACAGCTCCTTCAGTCTATGCTATTCCAATTGACCACCAAACAAATGATTGCCCTGAACTCTTCCTCCTACCCCTGGACAGCCTGGCACTCACCGGTGAAGTGGTTTGGGATGCCCGCCATGTTAAAGGCACAATAGAAATCCAAGTTGTTGGCATTACTTTACTGTACTGGTGTCTACCGTGAAATATAGGTTGGATTCAAATGGAAATTTGGACATGGAAAGAAAATACTTGTGCAATCTTAATGCCCGAGATAGTCTGGCCGCTGTTCCCAGCTATCCCCATCCTCCAATAGGTGATTTACACACCATGGGGTTGAAACTCGCCTTGGATGGCAGCACAGGATGGACCATCGTCAATTGGCAGCTAGGGTTACACTGCCAGATTTTCTTTCCCATCAATGGAATGAATTTCACCTCCCATGTATGTGCACATGTGGCCATTTGATTTTCCTTTTGCTCTTTATTTTTCATCCCTATTTCTTCAGCCCATTCCTACAGATTGACTAAGGTGGTCTACTGTGCAGAAGGCCAAACTACCAGGATCAGCATCTGCCACTGATTAAAACCCAATGAATCGGAAACTACTATCTGTCAAGTTGACAAATTAAACCCACTTAAAAAATGAATCGGTAAGAGACAGCGATGGCTACTAAGTGCCAATGGCCAATCAGCCAGCACCAATTGTCACAAAATCAACCAATCACATAGCTCAGAAACAACCAGTTAAATTACTCAAAATTCAACCAATTAAATTACTCAACACTTCTTTCAGCAGCTGCAAAAACTCCTCGTATCAATCAGGATGGTTTCACAAAGAAGCGGGAACATGGATGCCAACACTATTTGGCAAATCCAACTTCTCTTTCCATACATGACTAAACCGAGGCCCCGTCTGCCCTCTCAGGTGGACGTAAAAGATCCCGTGGCTCTATTCAAAGAAGAGCAGGGGAGGTCTTCCCGATATCCTCACCAATATTTATCACTCAACCAACATCACTAAAAATCGCATGATCTGGTCATGATCTAATTTCTGTTTGTGGGACCTTGCTGTGTGTAAATTGTGATCCAGCACTAGCCATGCCTCTTGCCAAGCTGTTCCAGTACAGCTACAACACTGGCATCTATCCGACAATGTGGAAAACTGCCCAGGCGTGTCCTGTCCACAAAAAGCAGGATAAATCCAATCCGGCCAATTATCGCCCCCTTAAGTCTACTCTCAATCATTAGCAAAGTGATGGAAGGTGTCATCGACAGTGCTATCAAGCGGCACTTACTCACCAATAACCTGCTCACTGATGCCCAGTTTGGGTCCCACCAAAACCACTTGGCTCCCGACCTCATTACAGCCTTGGTCCAAATATAGACAAAGGAGCTGAATTCCAGAGGTGAGGTGAGAGTGACTGCCCTAGTCATCAAGGCAGCATTTGACCGAATATGGCATCAAGGAGCCCTAGTAAAATTGATGTCAATGGGAATTAGGGGGAATACACTCCACTGACTGGAGTCATACCTAGCACAAAAGAAGATGGTTGCGGTTGTTGAAGGTCAATCATCACAGCCCCAGGACACTGCTGCAGGAGTTCCTCAGGACAGTGTCCTAGGCCCAACCATCTTCAGCTGCTTCATCAATGACCTTGTTGCGTTTGCAAAGATAATCCAGAGACTGTAAGCAGAGTTCAGTTCATGTTGCTTTTTTAATGGCTGCTCCACACACACACTCCCAGGCAAAAGCAATTGAATACCTATACACAATACAATGATAACAGCACTATCAAACTCCATGTGCTCAGGCCAAGGCAATCGAGTACCTATCACCAATGTCAGACATAACAGACCTTCCCTTCAACATAAGGTCAGAAAGGGGGATGTTCGCTGATGACTGTACAGTGTTCACCACCATTCACAACTCCTCAGCTAATGAAGCAGTGCATGCCCGCATGCAACAAGACATGGATACGTTCAGGCTTGGGCTGATAAGTGGCAGGTAACATTCGTGTCACAGACGTGCCAGGCAATGACTATCTCCAACAAGCGCGAGTTTAACCACCGCCCCTTGACATTCAACGGCATTACTATCGCCGAATCCCCCACCATCAACATCCTGGGGGTCACCATTGACCAGAAACTTAACTGGACCAGTCACATAAATACTGTGGCAACAAGAGCAGGTCAGAGGCTAGGTATTCTGTGGCAAGTGTCTCACCTCCTGCCTCCCCAAAGCCTTTCCACCATCTACAAGGCACAAGTCAGGAGTGTGATGGAATACTCTCCACTTGCCTGGATGAGTGCAGCTTCAACAACACTCAAGAAGCTCGACACCATCCAGGACAAAACAGCCCGCTTGATTGGCACCCCATCCACCACCTTAAACATTCACTCCCTGCACCACCGGCATACCGTGGCTGCAGTGTGTACCATGTACAAGATGCACTGCAGCAACTCGCCAAGGCTTCTTCGGCAGCACCTCCCAAACCCGCGACCTCTTCCACCTAGAAGGTCAAGGGCAGCAGGCTCATGGGAACACCACCACCTCCAAGTTCCCCTCCAAGTCACACACCATCCTGACTTAAAAGTATATCGCCGATCCTTCATCGTCGCTGGGTCAAAATCCTGGAACTCCCTCCCTAACAGCACTGTGGGAGTACCTTCACCACACGGACTGCAGCGGTTCAAGGTGGCTCACCACCACCTTCTCAAGGGCAATTCGGGATGAGCATTAAATGCTGGCCTTGCCAGCGACGTTCACATCCCAGAAACAAATTTAAAAAAAAATTGGCTGCCGTATTTCCCTACAATGCAAAAGTGGCTACAATTTAAAAGTACCTAATTGGCTGTAATTACATAGCATCCACACCAGACAATTGAGAGCAGTCTTAGACATCAGCTGGAAAGACCACATTTTCAATGAGAAACTATACGGAGGTTTAGAAAGAAAGACTTGCATTTCTATAGCGCCTTTCATGACCACCGGACGACCCAAAGCGCTTTACAGCCAATGAAATAGTTTTGTGGTGTAGTCACTGTTGTAATGTAAGAAACGCGGCAGCCAATTTGCGCAAAGCAATCTCCCACTCACAGCGATGCGATAATGGTGAGGTCATCTGTTTTTGTGATGTTCATTGAGGGATAACTATTGGCCAGTACACCGGGGAGAACTCCCCTGCTCTTCTTCGAAATAGTGCCATGGGATCTTTAACGTCAACCTGAGAGAGCAGACGGGGCCTCGGTTTTAACATCTCATCTGAGACAGAATAACAGTATCAATAATGCATAGAAAGCTGAAACTTTGCTGGGTTTCCTCCTTGCAGGAAGAGGTCTCAGATTGAGGGCAATGACACCACCTGTGACTGATCTCTCTCTCCCAGCTGTTGTGGGTTGTCATGTTCTAGAAATAGAAAGCAAACAGGAACAAGTTAACTTCATTGCCAGCATGCAGTCCTTAATGATGACAGAGCCTGCAACAAGCAATTACACTTCAGGTGAGATAAGTGACCAGATAATCAATGAGATAAGTGACCAGATAAGTTGCTTTTTAGTGATGTTGTTTGAGGGATTAATGTTGGCCAGGACACCAGGGAGAACTCTCCTGCTCTTCTTCAGTGTGCCCGTGGGATCTTTTACGTCCACCTGAGAGGGCAGACGGGGCCTCGGTTTAACATCTCATCTGAAAGACGGCATCACCGACAGTGCAGCATTCCCTCAGTGCTGCACTGGAGTGTCAGCCTGGGTTATGACCTCAAATCTCTGTGGGTTGAGCCTAAGGATGTGAGTGAAGGAACACTTCCAGGTCAATACTGGTGATGTAAACGGCATCGCACTGCCTCATGAGCATTAATGCTAAGCCATTCAATAACCTCTACACAGTGTGAGGGGAGGTGATTTTAAGTGACAGACATGCGCAGTGCAGCGAATTCTTAGAAGATGTGGCCGTAGACGTGAATCCAGGATGGTTTGTTGCCTCCCTGGTGCCAGGGTCAAGGATATCACTGAGCGGCTGCAGGGCATTCTGGAGGGGGAGGGTGAACAGCCAGAGGTCGTGGTCCACATTGGTACCAACGACATAGGTAAAAAGAGGGATGAGGTCCTGCAGCAAGAATTTAGGGAGCTAGGTGAAGGATTAAAGAGCAGGACCTCAAAGGTTGTAATCTCTGGATTACTCCCGGTGCCACGTGCTAGTGAGTATAGGAATGGGAAGATAGAACAGATGAATGCGTGGCTAAAGGGATGGTGCAGGGGGGAGGGCTTTAGTTTCCTGGATCACTGGGTCTGCTTCTGGGAAAGGTGGGACTTGTACAAGTCGGACGGTTTACATCTGAACCAGAGGGGAACCAATATCCTTGCGGGGAGGTTTGCTAGCACTGCTGGGGGGGGTTTAAACTAACTTGGCAGGGGGATGGGGTACAGAGTGGAGCTATAGCAGGGGGTGATTTACAGCCAAATACAGAGAAAAAAACAAGGCAGAGCAAATATGCGAAGGCAAAAGGGAATATGGCAGGGCTGGAAGGCATTTATTTTAATGCAAGGAGTCTTGCAAATAAGGTGGATGAACTGAAGTTGTTGTTGAACACATGGGAGTACGATATTGTTGCTATCACGGAGACATGGTTGAGGGAGGGTCAGGACTGGCAGCTCAATATTCCGGGGTATAGAATCTTCAGGCGAGACAGAGGGGGGTGTAAAAGGGGAGGGGGTGTTGCAATATTAATTAAGGAGTCAATTACTGCTGTAAGGAGGGATGATATATTAGCGGGTTCCTCTAATGAGGCCATATGGGTAGAACTTAAAAACAAAAAGGGGGCAAGCACTTTGCTGGGAGTGTACTATAGGCCCCCAAACAGTCAGGGGGAGATAGAGGAACAGATATGTAGGCAAATCTCAGAAAAGTGCGAAAATAATAGGGTAATAATAGTGGGGGATTTCAACTTCCCCAATATTAATTGGGATAGTCAGAGTGTGAAAGGTTTAGAGGGTGCAGAATTCTTAAAGTGCATCCAGGAGAGCTTTTTGAGCCAACATGTAGAAAGTCCTACAAGAGAGGGGGCGATACTGGACCTAATTCTGGGGAATGTAGCCGGGCAAGTGGTGGAAGTGTCAGTAGGAGAGCATTTTGGCGACAGTGACCATAATTCGGTGAGATTTAAGGTGGTCATGGAAAAAGACAAAGACGGCCCGGAAATAAGGGTTCTAAATTGGGGGAAGGCCGATTTTAATATGATAAGGCAGGATCTGGCCAAAGTGGACTGGGAGCAGCTACTTATAGGAAAATCCACATCAAGACAGTGGGAGACTTTCAGAAGGGAAATAGAGAGAGTACAACGCCAACATGTTCCTGTAAAGGTCAAGGGTGGGACCAACAAGCAAAGGGAACCTTGGATGACAAGGGATATACAAAAATGCATTAGAAATAAAAGGGGGGCTTTTGGCAGTTACAAAAGACTAAAGACGGAAGAAACCCTAGAGGAGTATAAAAAGTGCAGGGGCATACTTAAAAAAGAAATTAGGAGGGCGAGGAGGGGCCATGAAATAACACTGGCGAGCAAAATAAAGGAAAATCCTAAGATGTTTTATAAGTATATTAAGGGCAAGAGGATAACCAGGGAAAGGGTAGGGCCCATTAGGGACCAAAGTGGCAATCTGTGTGTAGAGCCAGATGATGTAGGCGGGGTTTTAAATGAATTTTTTGCATCTGTGTTCACTATGGAGAGAGACGATGCAGACATAGAAATCGGGCAAGGGGACTGTGACATACTTGAACATATTAGCATCGAGAAGGAGGAGGTGCTAGCGGTTTTAGCAGGCCAAAAAGTGGATAAATCCCCAGGCCCGGACGAGATGTATCCCAGGCTGCTGTGGGAGGCAAAGGAGGAGATTGCAGGGGCTCTGACACAAATTTTCAGAACCTCTCTGGCCACAGGGGATGTACCAGAGGACTGGAGAACAGCTAATGTAGTACCATTATACAAGAAGGGTAGCAGGGATAAACCAGGGAATTACAGGCCAGTGAGCCTAACATCTGTGGTAGGGAAATTATTGGAAAAAATTCTGAGGGACAAAATTAGTCTCCACTTGGAGAGGCAAGGATTAATCGGGGATAGTCAGCATGGCTTTGTCAAGGGTAAATCATGTCTGACAAATCTGATTGAATTTTTTGAGGGGGTGACTAGGGGGGTGGATGAGGGAAATGCTGTGGATGTGGTTTACATGGACTTCAGTAAAGCTTTTGACAGAGTCCCGCATAGGAGACTGGTCAAGAAGGTAAGAGCCCATGGGATCCAGGGTGCCTTGGCGCGTTGGATCCTAAAATGGCTGAGTGGCAGGAGGCAGAGGGTGATGATCGAAGGATGCTTTTGTGACTGGAAGCCTGTGTCCAGTGGGGTACCTCAGGGATCGGTGCTGGGTCCCTTGTTGTTTGTGATCTACATAAATGATTTGGGTGAGAATGTAAAAGGTATGATCAGTAAGTTCGCAGATGACACAAAAATTGGTGGGGTGGTAAATTGCGAGGAGGAAAGCCTCAGGCTACAGGACGATATAAACGGGTTGGTCAGATGGGCAGAAAAGTGGCAAATGGAATTTAACCCTGAAAAGTGCGAGGTGATGCATTTTGGACGGACAAATAAGGCAAGGGAATACACAATGAGTGGTAGGACCCTAGGAAGTACAGAGGGTCAGAGGGACCTTGGTGTACATGTACATAGATCTCTGAAGGCAGCGGAACAGGTAGATAAGGTGGTTAAAAAGGCATATGGGATACTTGCCTTCATTAGCCGAGGCATAGAATATCAGAGCAGGGAGGTTATGATGGAGCTGTACAAAACGCTGGTGAGGCCACAGCTGGAGTACTGTGTGCAGTTCTGGTCGCCTCACTATAGGAAGGATGTGATTGCTTTGGAGAGGGTGCAGAGAAGATTCACCAGGATGTTACCTGGGATGGAGCGCCACAGCTATGAAGAAAGACTAAACAGGCTGGGGTTGTTTTCCTTGGAGCAAAGAAGGCTGAGGGGGGACCTGATTGAGGTGTACAAAATGATGAGGGGCATAGATAGGGTAGATAAAGAGGAACTTTTCCCCTTAGTAGGGGGGTCAATAACAAGGGGGCATAGATTCAGGGTAAGGGGCAGGAGATTTAGAGGGGATTTGAGGAGGAACTTTTTCACCCAGAGGGTGGTTGGAATCTGGAACTCACTGCCTGAAAGGGTGGTAGAGGCAGGAACCCTCACAACATTCAAGAAGCATTTGGATGAGCACTTGAAATGCCATTGTATACAAGGCTATGGACCAAATGCTGGAAAATGGGATTAGACTGGACAGGGATGGATGGGCGGCGCAGACACGATGGGCCGAAGGGCCTCTTTCTGTGCTGTAAAACTCTATGACTCTATGACTCTATGACTCCTCTTAGCTTACCTGACCTGGGACATAGGAACAAGGAACAGGAATGGCCATTCAGCCCCTCGAGCCTGTTCCACCATTCAATGAGATCATGGCTGGTCCTTATCTTAACTCCATCATCCTGCTTTGGCTCCATATCCTTTTATACCCTTGGCTAGCAAAGGTCTATCAATTTCAGATTTAACATTATTAATTGAGCTAGTATCTATTGCTTTTTGTGGGAGAAAGTTCCCCACTTGTACCACCCGTTGCGTGAAGAAGTGTTTCCTAACTTCTCTCCTGAATGGCCTGGCTCTGATTTTAAGGTTACGTCCCCTTGTCCTAGACTCCCCCCACCAGCGGAAAAAGTTTCTCTCCATCTACCCTCTCAATTCCTCTCACAATCCTAAAAACATTAATCAAATCACCCCTTAACCTTCTATATTCCAGGGATTAGGTAATCTCTTCTCATTATCTCACCCTTGGAGCCCTGGTAACATTCTGGTGAACACCTTCCAAGGCCAATATATCCTTTGTAAGGTGCGGTGCCCAGAACTCCAGATGCAGCCTAACTAGGACCTTGCACAGCTGCAGCAAAACGTCCTCCCCCTTATATTCCAGCCCTCTAGTTATAAAGGCTAATATTCCATTAGCCTTTTTGATTTTTTTTTTAACCTATTACATTTTAATGATCTGTGTACATGGACCCCTAGATCTCTTTGGACCTCCACGGTTTCTAGCTTTTCACCATTTACATATTACTCGGACTAGGTGAGGTCATTAAATTTTTTCTGCATTCGCTGGCAGTATGTGGGATGACACTCAGTTTATTGGCCACTTCCTCCGCTGGTCCTGAGCTTCTTGGCTTGGGAACTTCTGTCTGTCTGGTCCCAGCGGATCCACCCTCCTGACTTCAAAATTGTTCAGGCGTACTTTGATATCCGAATCTTCCACAGTGCTGTTTAGTAGGAAATTACAGGATTCTGACCCAGTGACAAAGAAGGATCGACGATATATGTCCAAGTCAGGATGGTGTGTGACTTGGCGGTGAACTTCGATGGTGTTCACATGCGCCTGCTGCCCTGAACTTTCTAAGTGGTGGCGGGTGCTGCCAAAAACGCCTTGGCGAGTTGCTGCAGTGCATCCTGTGGATGGCGCACCCTGCAGCCATGGTGCGCCGGTGGTGGAGGGAGTGGATGGGAAGGTGGTGGATGGGCTGCTGATCAAGCGGACTGCCTTGTCCTGGATGGTGTCGAGCTTCTTGAGCGTTGCTGCCGCTGCAACCCAATTCGTAAAGCGGGGGCAGCCTCCGTGCCCTGCCGCTGACCTTTCAGACACTTTTCAATGTTCACCAAAAGTATTGTGAGGATGCCCGGCCCCTTTAGGCTGCAAACTGCTGCAGCAAAATGCTATTTTCTGCCTCCAAATGACAAGCCTCCAATTAGAGGTGTTTCCAACTCTTGGTGACTACATTGTTTGAAAGAGGCTCAACCCCGGAAAGTCACAGCGGGGGTGTGGTAAACCACTGTATTGTATATTGCCACCTCTGGGTGGCGCTGTGTATGGAGGCATGCCTCAGCTGACTCCACCCACCACTGTGTGGGTTTCGTTCAGACTTGTTCAGTCACTCACGAAGAAGCATGGTCTCTTCTTAGCTAATAAAAGCCTTATTCATCTCTTCTTTCGACTCATCATCTCTTCTTCGACTCATCACCTTTTATGAAGTAATTGATAAGCGTATCAATTTTATTAGCTAAAAGTTAAATGGCGACACCTGAGGAGCAACAACAGCAACGGATACAGCAGACATTGCTGAGAGCCCTCAGACCACCACGCCTGGACCTCGACCCTCAAGATGTGGGTGCATCAGCCAAGTTTGAACACTGGCTGAGCTGCTTTGAATCCTTCCTCGCAATCTCACAGGTTACAGAGGAGGATCACAAACTGAAAATTTTGACCGCCCAGGTGAGCCATCAAGTATATATGCTAATCCGGGACTCTAATACGTACGTGGCGGCCCTCGAGCTACTAAAAGGGCAATATACGCGCCCAGTGAACACAATTTACGCCCGACACCTCTTGGGATCCCGCAGGCAGCAACCGGGAGAATCGGTAGGGGCATTTGCACGGGCGCTACTGGCACTCTGCAGAGACTGCGATTGTAAAGCGGTAACGGCTGTGGAGCACGCGCAGGGACTCGCCTGTGATGCCTTCGTCAGGGGCCTCCAGTCAGACCACACCCGGCAGAGACTGCTAGAAAGCAAGGAACCCGACCTGAAGACGGCCATTGCCCTTGCGCTCTCGTTAGAGGAGGCCCACCGAAACCTCGAGGCATACCCCCGTAACGGCGCCGAGACATGGCAATCGAAACCGTGGGACACGGGACCGCCGCCCCCGGCACCAACCGCTGCAGCGACCCAACCGAGACAGCAGCCTCCGGTAAGAACTGCTTCGATGCCCAGTAACCAGGCCCAAAAATGCTATTTCTGTGGCCAGTTAAAACATCCCAGAGCGCACTGCCCAGCTAAGACAGCTACCTGCTCGGGCTGCGGGAAGAAAGGCCATTACGCTAACGCCTGCAAGGGGAAGCCAGCCAGCAGCGCAGCGTGCGGGCCGTGGGAGCAGCCATCTTATCCGCCATTTTGTGTACCCCCGGCCGCATGGCATCCGCCGCCATCGTATCCAACGCACTCAACCGCCATTTCGTCACCGGAACCGACCACCGTCTCGGCGGATGACTATAGTGACTCACTAAGCCACATACTGGCCTCCGTGACGCTGGATCAAGCCCTCCCTCACCATCTATCCAGCTCCATGATGGATATCGCGGTAAACGGCCGCGCCACCAGTTGCCTGATCGACAGCGGGAGCACAGAGAGTTTCGTCCACCCCGACACGGTACGTAGCCACTCCCTCACGATTCTGCCAACGCACCATCGCATTTCTATGGCGTCCAAGTCCCAGTCAATGGACATCAGCGGCTACTGTGTGGTGACCCTGTCAGTAGGGGGCACTGAATATCAAAAATTTAAACTGCTAGTCCTGCCCCGTCTTTGCGCTGCCGTCCTGCTAGGGTTGGATTTTCAGTGCCACCTTAAGAGTGTCACACTAGCATACGGTGGACCCCTCCCCCCACTCACTGCAACCAACAACTTTTAAATCGCCCGCTGCAAACCACCTGCAGCCTTTCCACATTAAAAGTCCCCCCCCCTCCCCTGTTCGCTAACCTCACCCGCGACTGTAAACCCATCGCTACCAAAAGCAGGCGGTACAGTGCCGGGGACAGAGCTTTTATCAGCTCCGAGGTGGAGCGGCTCTTGAAGGAGGGCATTATCGAAGGTAGCACTAGCCCCTGGCGAGCCCAGGTTGTAGTCGTTAAAACCACTGCAAAACGCCGCATGGTAATCGACTACAGCCAAACCATAAACCGGTACACCCAGCTGGACGCGTACCCCCTCCCTCGCATATCTGATATGGTCAATCAGATTGCGCAATACAAAGTATTCTCCACCATCGACCTTAAGTCAGCGTACCACCAGCTGCCCATCCGCCATGAGGACCGCCAGTATACTGCCTTCGAGGCAAACGGCCGCCTCTACCACTTCCTTAGGGTCCCCTTCGGCGTCACCAACGGGGTTTCGGTCTTCCAAAGGGAGATGGACCGAATGGTTGACCAGAACGCGCTGCGGGCAACCTTCCCCTATTTGGATAACGTCACCATCTGCGGCCACGACCAGCAGGACCACGACGTTAATCTAGCAAATTTCCTCCGTATGGCCCAACGGCTGAACCTAACGTACAATAAGGAAAAATGTATGTTTCCCACCAAGCGCCTGGCCATCCTCGGCTGCGTGGTGGAGAACGGAGTCATCGGGCCCGACCCCGACAGAATGCGCCCCCTAATGGAGCTACCCCTTCCCCACTGCCAAAAAGCACTGAAGAGATGCCTGGGGTTTTTCTCCTACTACGCCCAGTGGGTGCCCCTCTATGCAGACAAAGCCAGGCCCCTCATCAAAGCCACCTCCTTCCCCCTGACACCAGAGGCGTGTGCAGCCTTCACTCTTATCAAGAACGATATCGCGAAGGCCGCAATGCACGCGGTGGATGAGTCCATCCCCTTCCAAGTGGAGAGCGATGCCTCCGACTTCGCCCTAGCCGCGACCCTTAACCAGGCGGGCAGACCCGTGGCCTTTTTCTCAAGGACCCTCCAGGGCCCCGAGACGAGACACTCCTCCGTCGAAAAGGAGGCCCAGGCTATTGTAGAAGCGGTGCGTCACTGGAGGCATTACCTGGCCGGGAAACGATTTACCCTGCTCACTGACCAGCGTTCAGTAGCTTTTATGTTTAATAATAAGCAGAGGGGTAAAATCAAGAACGACAAGATCTTGAGGTGGAGAATCGAACTCTCCACCTACAATTATGATATCTTGTATCGGCCAGGGAAACTCAATGAGCCCCCAGATGCCCTATCACGTGGTACATGCGCCAACGCGCAGAGTGATAGGCTGCAGTCCCTCCACAATGACCTCTGCCACCCGGGGGTCACCAGGTTTTTCCATTTTATCAAATCCCGTAACCTGCCCTACTCCATCGAGGAGGTCAGGACCATGACCAAGAGCTGCCAAATCTGCGCCGAGTGCAAACCGCACTTCTATAGGCCGGACAGAGCAAGCCTGATCAAGGCCACCCGCCCCTTCGAACGCCTGAGCGTCGATTTTAAAGGGCCCCTCCCCTCCGCTGACCGCAATGTGTACTTCCTCAACATAGTTGATGAGTACTCCCGTTTCCCCTTTGCCATCCCTTGCCCAGACATGACCAGTACCACGGTCATCAAGTGTCTGAATGACATCTTCGCTCTGTTCGGGTTCCCCAGCTATATACATAGCGACAGGGGCTCATCGTTCATGAGCGACGAACTTCGGCAGTACCTACTAACAAGAGGTATCGCCACGAGCAGGACCACCAGTTACAACCCCCGGGGGAACGGCCAGGTGGAAAGGGAGAACGCGACGGTTTGGAAGGCAGTCCTCTTAGCACTAAAATCTAAGGGCCTTCCGACCTCCCGCTGGCAGGAGGTCCTCCCTGCAGCGCTTCACTCCATTCGGTCACTGCTTTGTACTGCCACTAATGCGACCCCTCATGAGAAAATGTTCGTTTTCCCCCGGAAGTCTACATCGGGAACCTCGCTACCGGCATGGTTGACTTCTCCTGGGCCCGTCCTACTGCGGAGGCACGTGAGGACGCATAAAACGGACCCCCTGGTCGAGCGGGTGCACCTCCTACACGCCAACCCCCAGTATGCCTGGGTGACATACCCAGACGGGCGGGAGGACACGGTCTCCATACGAGATCTCGCACCCTCGGGTACCCCTGAATTACCACCGTTATCCCCCTTACCACCGTTATCCCCCTTACCACTGTTATCCCCCACCACCCCTCCCAACCCAACCCCTGCAGATGGCATGCCAAAGCCCCAGGAATCTTCGCCAACCACCCAGACACCAGACCCGACGTCGGATGCTGCAACACCACCGCCGCCACCACGACGATCAGGACGTCAGACAAGGCCTCCTGATAGACTTAACTTGTAGTACCCTTCGCCCCGCCGGACTTCACATTAAACAAGGGGTGAATGTGGTAAACCACTGTATTGTATATTGCCACCTCTGGGTGGCGCTGTGTATGGAGGCATGCCTCAGCTGACTCCACCCACCACTGTGTGGGTTTCGTTCAGACTTGTTCAGTCACTCACGAAGAAGCATGGTCTCTTCTTAGCTAATAAAAGCCTTATTCATCTCTTCTTTCGACTCATCATCTCTTCTTCGACTCATCACCTTTTATGAAGTAATTGATAAGCGTATCAGGGGGCAGCGCTCATGTCACTGCATGGTGGCGATCGGCTCCAAGTGGAGAAATCTAGGCTCAGGTATCCAACCTGGGATCTTTCTTGGCTCAACTGCTCGCTCGGCTAACCAACAGAGTCAACAAAGGAGCCTTTCCTCTTCAGTATCATTCAGAACCCAGTCCGCTCGCACGCACGCACACACGCGCGCTCTTGCACGCACACACGTGCACACACACACAAAACCCATCCTCTGCTTGAGAAGTACTTTGACGGTACTGCCTGCAAAAGGTTGTAAACCCGAAGCTTGGACTTTTACTAACCATTGCTAGTGACCTATAGTGGCAGAATATCAATACTACAATAACTTTATTTCATTACATTGACATGCTGTCCAATTTGGATACCGTTGAACCTTTCTATGATGTCTAATTAAAATGTCAAGTGTGCACTGAACACCAAGATCTACAGCTCGATCTGCCTCCAGTACAAAAAGGGACTCAAAGGCATATTCTTCTTTCAGCTTCCTCCAGAGACTTGCGCTCATAATTCAGGCTGACAGCTCAGTGCAGTACTGAGGGAATGCTAAACTGTTGGAGGAGCCGACTTTCGTATGAGAGGAAAAAGGGAATTCTGCCAGAGTCTGGGTGTAGTGGGGTTTTTTTCTTACTTGTTCTTGGGATGGCGGGGGGGGGGGGGGGCAACAACTGGCAATGCTACATTTATTGCCTGTCCCTAGTTGCCCTGAGGGCATTGAGAGTCAACCACATAGTGTGAGACTGGAGTCAGGTGTAGGGGTGGTAGGTTCCTTTACCCAGAAGCACATTAGTGGATCCATTGGGTTTTCATGGTCTTCTTATCTGATGCCAGCCCACAAGTGACCAGATTGACTGGATTCGGTTTCACAACTGGGATACTAAAGGTCACAAGCTGTGGGATGCTAAGCCAGGGCCACAACCACTAGGACATACCGTCGTGCCCATAGTTAGCCAAAGGTGGCTAGGTCCAAATGGCACAAGACGGGTCTGTATCTCAGCTAGAGCCACCAATACATCCATGAGTTGATAAGAACTGCTGACGCTCCTGGATAGCAGAGAGCTTTATTTTTATATATATGTGAAGGAAATCATTTTTGGTGGCACTTCGTTTTTGCAGCACCGTAATTATACATTCGTATCTTGCCAATTATAACACTAATTTACGCCAATACCTTTGCCGTTGCAATTACACAATATTTAATCATGGTACCACCAAACATGCCATTAACCTGGTAATTAATATGGAAGGAATATATAAGCCGTGCTATTAGACTATAAATTTAGTGCAGGAATCTGTTATTATGACCCATTATTGTGGAATGAGCATGTTTTTGTAAATTAAACCAGTACATTTACGCGGATTAGTTAGGAAATGCATAAATAAGATGCAATTAGGAATTGGTGAAAACCCTTTTGCCATTTGTTTGCAAACTCCTGGTGTGATGACCTAGATGAACCGCAGAAATTACTGTCAGTGATGTCTCAGGCAGCAAACATTTAATGCAGTTGTGTGACTTTCGTCCTCCCACAGCTTTAGCTGAGGTGTGAACCCACTTACAACAAATGAGAAAACACCTGCGTTATATAGAGGATGTGGCTGAAATAGATTGTGTGGTTCATCCTTGTGTTGTGTTGCCATGGCAAAAAATGATGCACGGCTTTACTTTTCACCCTTCACAAAAAAAAATACATTTGCTAAAGAACGGGGTTAAAATATGGGCAAAAGTCATAACGGGTAAGAGGGTCATTTTGGGCAAAAGTGTAAAGGGGAACACAGAACAATGTCACATTTGATACGGTGAGGAACGCTGATTTAAAGTTGAAGCTAAGGTCCATTGTCAGACTGGGATAGAGGGCTTTACTTGACAGCCGCCTGTGCTGCACCTGACCTAGAATGATAGAATTAGACAGAGTGTAAGATTTTAAAAATTGTAATAAAGCCGTTGCTACCGTGTGGCGATCGAAGTTCAGAATGAATTGCGAAATGGTTACAGACGGATTCAAAATGTAGGAAATCAGCGTGTGTTCTTTGTTTGTGAAGACACAAAATGGTGGAAGTCAGCAGGGGTTCCTTTGCCTGATGGTCAGCACAGTCCTTTGTTTGTGAGGCCACATGGACAGGAAGAAGAAACAGTACTGACAAGGAAGTCCTGCCCCCCTACACCTCACAGGAACATGAACATGTCATGCAGAAGGAACTCCAATCAGGGAAGGGTTGGAGTGAAACTGACCTATCAGAGGGAGGCAGACAGTGATACACGAGGGAGGCTGGCAGAAAGGTGCTATAAAGAGTGACCCAGGGGTGGGAAATTCAGAACACAGAAGGGACAAAGAAGACAGAATGGAAGAACAGATGAACAGAGGAAGCTGGCTAGTCTATGTTTTGCCTTACAACTTTTCTGGATTGATCACCCAGAGATAAAAGAGTATGTATGAAAGTCGGACATAGAGCTTTGATATTGTTAAAGGGGTACTTTTATGTACAGTTGACATAGAATATAAATTGCCCAGAGGCAGCATGTAAGTTGCGGGGAAGTACTTGTATGTACGGGTAGATTGGGAGCATATTGATTGCAACGTACACTTCAATTTTGAACAGTAGTGTGAATAAAGACCAATTTTATTGATCACATACTTATCTGTCATTGTTATGCTTATTTGTAATTCTCGAAGTCTGAACAGTAATAAGAGAAAGGTTTACAAGAAGGAGGCTGTAACATTTGCATACTGAATTATCATTCGCCTGCAGGCATCTGTAAGGAATGCCTATTATATTCACATGTGATCACATGCTGAGTTGTCATTGGCCTGCAGGCATCTGTAAGGGGTCCTAACTCCATCTTATCTCAGCTCAGGATGAATTACAGCGGAAGATCTGTTGTGTATGTAACCGTTTACCTTTAAGGGAACTATAGAATGTGACCGTTCGCCTTTAAGAGCACTACTTCAGGGTGGCACTATTTATTGGCTCATGTATACTGTAATACCGATAGTGACCACACCAGTATATAAGGGTTGTGATACGTTAACTAGGGCAGAAATCGCCCAGACCTCTGAATAGTAAAGACCTGTTTTGTTTGTACTTCTAAAGTCTCTGAAGTTATTTACTGCACAACTTACAGACTTTACAATGGCGACGAGGCCGATCGTACCCTGCGGCAACAGTAGTTCCTAAGCAACTAAGGAGCGTCGAAGTGAGGCACCCGCCCTCGTCGTTCTGCTGGGTGAAAACTCGAGGCTGCAGCGATAGCAAAGAGGAAGATTTTGGCATTGAAAACTTCCATCTGCAACAGGCACTGACGGTCCCTTCTGCCACAGTGAGGAGCGAGCCGATCGACAAGAGAGGCAAGGCTGCCACGGACTGTGAGTAAGGGAACAGTAAAAGAAAATAAGGAAGGAGTAAAACCAGAGGATAAGGGCGGTACACTCGACCACGGTCGAGGGGGAAAGGAGCCAGACAAAGTCGGGTCCAGAGGCGCTGAGACCGGGAGCAGGCCGGGTGAGACAGAGCCGAGAAATCGGGAATTGGCCGAGAGCCAGTTCAGAGGCTGTAACTGTCCGCCGTCATCGGGGGTACCCGGAGCCGGTTGCCTGCCGCGGGAAGGAGAGCGCTGAAGCCGACGCGCGGGCTGGGGATCTGAAAGCCAGCGGAGAGCGCTGAAGCCGACGCGCGGGCTGGGGATCTGAAAACCAGCGGAGAGCGCTGAAGCCGACGCGCGGGCTGGGGGTCTGAAAGCCAGCGGAGAGCGCTGAAGCCGACGCACAGGCTGGGGACCGGTAGCCAGCGGCCGTCGCCCGCGGGGGAAAGTGTACCCCTCCCGCCAGGGGAAGAAGCGGGAAACCGCCATTGCCGTGGGCGGGGAGAACAGAAAAGCGCGGGGAAAACCGCCATTAAAGTGGGCGGGGAGAGCCGAGAAGCGCGGGAAAGCCGCCATTTTTCACGGGAAAACCGCCGAAGAAGAAGGAAGAAGCGGGAAACCGCCATCTTGGAAATTATTAAGAATTTCAGAAAAGTAATAAGATTTTTCAGAAAGGCTGGTGTGTTCTCAAGAAGAGAGAAGAAAATTAATAATAAGTAAAGTAATACTTGTACTGTTCTCAAAAAGAGAAGAAGATGCCTAAGCGAGGAAATATTAATGACTTTAATGCAGAAATAGAAGACTGGGCCACGTATGTGGAACGCATAGAAATATATTGCGTAGCCAACGAAATTGAGGATGACAACAAGGCAATAACTTTGTTAAATTCGATGGGAGCAAAAACATACGGGCTTTTGAAACATCTAATAGCACCAGTTAAACCAGTGGACCAGACCTTCGAAGAGATCGTAACAGTGTTGAAGGATCACTTGAACCCCACACCGTTGATGCTGGCTGAACGATTTAAATTTTACGCCAGAACCCAGAGGCAAGATGAAAGCAATGCGGAATACTTAGTCGAACTGCGTAAGCTAGCGAAATACTGCCAGTTTGGAGGGAATTTGACAGAGGCGCTGCGGGACAAGTTCGTATGCGGCTTGGCCAAAGAAGGAACGCAGAAGCGACTTCTGGAAGAAAACGACCTCACACTGGACAGGGCTGTCCTCATAGCTTCATCGCACGAGGCCGCAGCGAAAGGGACGGCGGAAATGCAGCTAAAGGCGGCGGCACTCGGGGTGGACCAAATTACAACAAGCACTCCCAAATGCTACCGTTGTGGAAAGACAACGCACGACCAGAATCAGTGCTGGTTTAAGAACCAAGAGTGCAGGAAATGTGGCAAACTGGGTCACATCGCGAAGGTATGCAGGTCCGGAAAGAAGACCAACAAGCAAAGGAAGCCACCACCACAAGGAAAGTACAACAAGGTGCATCAGGTGGCTGAAAAGAGTTCAGACGAACAAAATTCAGACTCAGACCCAAACAGCCAGGAGCTGGATAGTCTGAGAATCCACCATATGGGTAAAGTAACTGATCTACAGTTGATCTGGGTCACACTAAAAATAGCGGGAGTCCAAGTACGAATGGAGCTGGACACGGGATCAGCTGTATCCGTCATCAACCAAAAGGACTATCACCGGCTATTCTCTCACATACCCTTAAGAAATACCAAATTCGTATTACAGACATACACGGGGCATCATGTATACCCCCTGGGAAAAATACGAGTCAAGGTGAGAGATAGGGGTAAAGAACACCCACGAATGTATCTGTACGTACTACCTGAGGGAGGACCACCACTTCTGGGACGGGAGTGGATCAAGAAAATAGACATGGAATGGCACTACCGACAAGCAATGACGAGTGAGGACTCGGTGCAGACAAGCAGCTCAGACTCCGAGCCGGAAGACGATAAGTCCAGCTTATGTATGAAAAACAAGATTAACATGAACTCACGGACTAAGGTTGGGAAATCGATGGCGTGCATAAAGACAGAGAATTCTGAGTCTGTTCAAGCTACAGACAGATGCATTACGGAGGAACACCGGGCTAGAACTCAACGTTATGTCAAAGTACAACGACAATTAGAACAGTTGAGTGCCCGTCTCCTACAAGAGATGGAAAAGGTGAAAAAGTTCTGGGACACCGAATGGGAGTCCCTGGAAAGACAACAGAGACAGCTCGCTCAAGCAGAGAGTGACCATAGAGCCATCGTGGCCAAGTACCAATCACATCTCCCTGAGGCTGTTCAGGAACTAGAATATACACAGAACGATCCAAAGGAAGAGGAATCTTCAGGAAGTCAGGATGGTATTCCAGTTCACCTCTACGACTTGTTGCAAGCAGAGTGTAACGAGTTGAAAGAACAGTATGAACAGGCTCGGACTACAATCCTGGAAGGGGTTAACTTGGCAACTTCCGAAAAGCTCGTGTTAGTGAAAGAACATGAACGACTAAAGGTTGACCATAAGCAAGAATTACAAAGTCTGCAGGAAATGTTTGATGAGCTTCAGGCCAAGGCTGACTCATCGTTAGGGATTCAATCCATAGGAAAAAAATTAGTGGTGGAAGACATACCAGAACAGGGAATACAGGATGTCCAAGAACTCATTAAATTATTAAAGGAAACACAAAATAAATATGAAGCGGCAATGGCCGAGGTCCAACGACTTGAAGAACAGATGCAACTGGAAATCTTTTCAGTGGAAGAAAAGGGAACTGTAAGAAACACAGAGACCGTAAGAATGGGCCATGAACATGAGCTTAAATCGTCAGAGGAGAAGGGTTTGGAGCTCTCAAAAGTTATTGAAATAGCCGAGGTTGCAACACAGACTGAGAAGATGGCAGCAGAGCAACCCTTAGATACCAAAAGTACGCTGACTCATGTCAAGGTTGAACAACAGAACGCTGAAACAACTGCTCCGGTAGAGGGATTGAATAGTCCGATCAATCAATCTCCAAAGGAAGTTGAAGTATTAAAATCACAAATGAGGTCATTAGTAAACAACTTGCTGAAAGCCCAGAAAAAGTTAGAGGAAGCGGAACACGTGAAGAAGTCTCTTCAGGAAAGATGTCTGGATTTAGAACAAAAGCTGGCGGACGTCCAGCTGGGTAGGGAGGACATAGAAGACCCTCTCGCTGGCCTAGCTCAGGACGACTCCGAATATTACTATGTCCTGTCCTGCCCAACTTGTAACTTCGACTCCCACCATACAGAAATCATGGAGGAGCACCGAAAGTCTACGGAACATCGGGAGAAGGTGGCTCTACTACGGAAAAAGGAGGAAGAGAAGGAGGAACTGCGCATGCAGCTGGCAGCTGACAGTGGAGCCCAGAGAGTCTCCAAGAAGCAGAAAAGGAAAAGTCGAAACAGAAGATGACCCATCTGAACCATGATTATCTCTACCAGATCACACACGTGGTCCCTCCGAACGGAGCCAATTCAGTTCGGAAGTTCAAACTGTTAAACCCATGGAAGGACTATTGAATGAGTCACTCCAGCAATGTGAACCGACTACACCACAGAGACTGAATCTATGAACTGTTTTCCACAGAGACTGAATCTGTGATCTGTTTTGACATGAAGTTATATATGTTATTATGTTATGTTAAACATGAAGTTATATGACGTTGACTCCATCGAGAGTATATCTGTAAATTGTTATATGACGTTGACTCCATCGAGAGTATATCTGCAACCTGTTTATATAAAATTGAAGATTGTATGTTTAACGGGATTCTGTAAGTAATAAGCTAGGAAGGGAGGAGTGTTGTGTATGTAACCGTTTACCTTTAAGGGAACTATAGAATGTGACCGTTCGCCTTTAAGAGCACTACTTCAGGGTGGCACTATTTATTGGCTCATGTATACTGTAATACCGATAGTGACCACACCAGTATATAAGGGTTGTGATACGTTAACTAGGGCAGAAATCGCCCAGACCTCTGAATAGTAAAGACCTGTTTTGTTTGTACTTCTAAAGTCTCTGAAGTTATTTACTGCACAACTTACAGACTTTACAAGATCGACGAAACCTATGAAGGCCTCGACGGTGTAGTCGCAATCGTAGACGACATCCTCATCTATGGCAGGAATAGAGAGGAACATGACAGGAACCTCCGTGCGATGCTACAAAGATCACGGGAGAAAGGTATCTGGCTCAACCCCGAGAAAAGCATAATCGGATCCACCGAGATCAGTTATTTCGGGCATCGCCTCTCAACTGATGGCATTAAGCTGGATCCAGAGAAAATCTCCACCATCAAGAAGATGGAGCCACCGAAGAACCACGCAGAGCTAGAGACAGTACTAGGCATGGTTAACTACTTAGCCAAGTTTGCCCCGAGCCTCTCCAAAATCAACGCACCCATGCGTCAGTTGCTCAAACAATCCAATGAGATCCTGTGGGACAAACAACATGACACAGCATTTCAGAAAATGAAAGACCTAATCACCAGAGAACCAGGACCAGTTCTTGCCTACTTCGACCCCAACAAAGTGCTCAGACTACAAGTGGACGCGTCAAAGTACGGACTAGGTGCAGTATTACTGCAAGAAGGAAAGCCCATCGGCTACGCTTCCAGATCTCTCTCAGACAGTGAAATCAACTATGCTCAAATCGAGAAAGAGCTATATGCAATCCTGTTTGGATGTAAGCATTTCCACCAGTACGTCTATGGCCGACAAGTCATTGTGGAATCCGACCACAAGCCCCTCGAGTCAATCATGAGGAAACCACTAGCCGCAGCCCCACCAAGGCTACAGAGAATGATCCTTCAGCTACAGAAGTACGACTTCACAATCATTCACCGTCCAGGCAAAGGCATTCCTGTCGCAGACACGCTCTCCAGAAAGCCTCTTAGCTACCAGGACAGCAGCCTCAGTGAAGGCATGGATGTGCAGGTGCACATGGTGTACAACAGCTTACCTGTGAGTGACTCAAAACTGAAGGAGATCCAAGCACGAACAGAGAAAGATGCACAACTCACACTGCTGAGCAAAGTCATACATGAAGGATGGCCTGAGGAAAGGAGGAAATGCCCTCAGAGCATATCTGAATTCTGGAACCACAGAGACGAACTGTCACAAATCAACAGGATCGTCTTCAAAGGGGAGAAAATCATTATTCCTACCAGTCTCAGAGAAGAGATGTTGACAAAAATTCATGCTGGACATTTGGGCATGGAAAAATGCAAACAAAGAGCACGTGACATTATGTTTTGGCCCAGAATGTGCAAACACATTGAGGGCATTGTCGGAAAATGTTCCATTTGTCTAGAACGCCGCCCATCAAATGTCAAAGAGCCCATGATACCTCACCGTATCCCAGACAGGCCCTGGCAGGTCGCGGCAACGGATCTGTTCACATGAAACAACGAGGACAACTTCAAGTCACCAGCACAGCTGTTGATGAGCCACAGACTTCGCTGCAAGCAAGTGCATGCAAAACATGTACAGAGACAGCAACACCAAAAGAGATACTATGACAGGTCAGCTAGACTACTGCCGCCGCTGCACAATGGAGAATCCGTCAGAATCCAGGAGCATGACTACTGGAAGCCAGCAGTCGTCATCCAGCCAGCTGACACTGAGCGATCGTATCATATCCGCACCCCAGAAGGACAGGTGTACCGCCGCAATCGCAGGCATCTCCTGAACACCAAGGAACAACACCGTCATTCTGACGAGAGGATCAGTTCAACAGAGTGTGATGAACAGAGCAATACACAAAACACATCATACTTACCTGAACCTAAACCTGAACCTGATTTGTTGACTGATTCAGGAGCATGCTCAGTTCCATACCACACAAGGTCGGGACGAGAGGTCAAGCCTAGAGTTATCCTTGATTTGTAAACTGTCAAAGGGTGTAGGCGGATCGCTGCCCTAAAAAAAACTGTACATCATTATTGAAACGTTGAGATGTTTTCAGTGCTAGTTAAATGCTGAGTTTACTTATATGTTTATGCTACCGAGAACATTATGTAGAAGAAAGGTTTAAAAGTAATGCATAACATTTTTCTTTTAAAAGAAAGGGGATGTAACATTTGCATACTGAATTATCATTGGCCCGCAGGCATCTGTAAGGAATACCTATTATATTCACATGTGATCACATGCTGAGTTGTCATTGGCCTGCAGGCATCTGTAAGGGGTCCTAACTCCATCTTGTCCCCACTGTACTGCTGTGAGTAAGATCAGACCTGATGCTTCATAAAAGAGTTTAAACTGTAATACTCCGTTGTCCTGCAATTTATTATTTTTGTACAAAGTGTGCAAAACAAGACAGAGGCCATTCGGTCCATCGTGTCTGGGGAGGCTCTCTGAAAGAGCGCTCCGCTGAGTCCCATCCCCCGACCCATTTCTCACACCTTTTAAAATTTTTCTTTTTCAAATATTTACCTACTTTACGTTAATAGAAAAGCTGTTCTGGATTCTGCTTCCACCAGTGTCTCTGGTAGGGCATCCTAAAAACACTCTGGGTGAAAAACCATTCTTCTCACATCTCCCTTCATTCTTTAGTTGATGATTTTAAATTGAAGCCCTCTGGTTACTAGCTCAGAGACCAATGGGAAAAGCTTCCTCCCTATTTACCTTATCAAAAACCTTCATAATTGGGAGCAGCTGGGAGTGCATGCTGCTGAAACTGCTCCAGTTCCCCAGCGTGAACATCCTTCATCTTGATGAGTACAGAAACAAATCAAAAGTACACACATAAAGATGAGAAAAGTACACACATCACCCTCACGTCCCAGGGTGCATTATGTAATCATAAAAATAACACTTGGATTTATATTCTGGCCTTTTGTGCATCCCTGATGTTCATCGTTTGCAGGCAGTGGTGTTCCCATGTGCCTGCTGCCCTTGTCCTTCTAGGTGGAAGAGGCCGGGGGTTTGGGAGGTGCTGCCGAAGATGTCTTGGCGAGTTGCTGCAGTGCGTCTTGTAATGGTCCACACTGCAGCCTCGGTGCGCCGGTGGTGGAGGGAGTGAATGTTTAAGGTGGTGGATGGGGTGCCAATCAAGCTGGGCTGCTTTGTCCTGGATGGTGTCGAGCTTCTTGAGTGTTGTTGGAGCTGCACTCATCCAGGCAAGTGGAGAGTATTCCATCACACTCCTTACTTGTGCCTTGTAGATGGTGGAAAGGCTTGGTATCAAATTTAGTTTGATAATGCTCCTGTGAAGTGCCTTGGAACGTTTTACTACATTGAAGGCGCTATATAAATGCAAGTTGTTATTGTTTTGTTTAGTTGTAACACTGCTGGAACAGGAGATGGTAACCTGGTCACCACTTGCAGTCAGTCAATGGCTGCAATTTACTTAAAAACCCTCCGACCCACACTTACGGTTGTCCATTGTTCCTCAACAACACTTGATGGGTGATCATTTGGAGATGATGGGCTAAACTTTTCTCCTCTAGACTCTGAATGAGGTAATTGGAAATTCCAGGCAACAGGGACTTATGAGGAAACCAATTACGAGCAAATTTAGTTTGATGGGGCTAATTAATAATGAAAATATTAAACATTGTACAACATATACTGGACAGTTCCCTCAGGGATACAAGAACACCACATTGTAAGATGAAATCTGAATCTTATTACAGAGAGCTTTAGTACAATCCAGTCAGGAAGAATTTGTAATTTTCTTTCTAGGCATTTAATAGATCATTGCTGTATAGATCAATCTAGAATACAAACTGGTTGTTCACATTTTTGTATTTGTTCGAAATATTCAGAGAGCTGGAGTGTTACCAGAACAGCTCCACACGAGCCTTGTACGCTCATTTTAGAAAAACCTTCTACTGCAACACAAACTTGAAATGGAGCCCGGGCTTATCCAAAACCTGGGCATAAACTACACAAGGTTGGTGTCAGCCGTGGCTCAGTGGGCAGCACTCTCGTCTCTGAGTCACAAGGTCGTGCGTTCAAGCCCCACTCCAGAGACTTCAGCACAAAATCCAGCTGACACTCCAGTGCTGAGGGAGTGCTGCACTGTCGGAGGTGCCGTCTTTCGGATGAGACGTTAAAACGAGGCCCCATCTTCCCTCTCAGGTGGATGTAAAAGATCCCACGGCACTTTACTCTCTCTGTGTGAGACTTCCCATACTGTAACGCATAAACTGAATACTCCCAGTTAACCCCAAATAGCACAGCGAAAGCAGGCCATAGCTACAAACGTCTCAGATTACATATCGCCAAATTTTAGCTCTCGTTCGGCTTATCTCCTGATTAACCAGAATGCCACAGCAATAAAGTAAAGGGTATTCTCTACTGTAATTGTAAAGTCTGTGGGTTGTGCAGTTAATTACGACACAGACTTCAGGAGTAACATACAACAGGACTTTACTATTCGAAGGTCAGGGCGAATCTGCCCTATAAATCATGCCACA
This sequence comes from Somniosus microcephalus, assembly GCF_052327205.1. Lineage (NCBI taxonomy): Eukaryota > Metazoa > Chordata > Chondrichthyes > Squaliformes > Somniosidae > Somniosus > Somniosus microcephalus. The sequence goes on along the minus strand of NC_141000.1, from coordinate 119,162,733 downwards.
GCACTTATATACCGGTGTGGTCACCGTCGGTATTACCGTATACAGAAGCCAAACAAGTAGTGCCACACCTAAAATAGTTCTCTTAAAGGTGAACGGTTACATACAATAGTCTCTTAAAGGTAGACGGTTACATACACTACAATCCTCCCTTTTTAGCTTACAACATACTATTTCTCATTAACATACATATATTCAACTTCAGGTAAACAATTTACAGATATAGTCTCTGTGGGAAACAGTTCACAGGTTCAGTCTCTGTGGGAACAGTGTATAGATTCAGTCTCTAGTCTTGACTCGGTCCGAACAACATCGCTGTGGTGTAGCCGGTTCACATTGCTAGCATGACTCCTCCACTAGTCTTCCCCTTGACGTAACAGCTTGAACTTTCGTCCTGCTGAACCAGCAATGCTGACTTTTACAAACAGCTGTATTGCCTTGGTAATTTTTCTTACTTTCCAACTGATTTATCTCCCTTTGTAGGGCCCACGTGCATGATCTGGTAGGAGTGATAATGATTTTGATGGTTATCATCTTCTGCTTCTTCTTTTTCTTTTCTGCTTCTTGGAGACTCTCGGGGCTGCCTTATCAGCTGCCAGCTGTAGCGCCACCATCTCTCTATGTTCCTTAGACTTTAAGTGCTTCATCCTGATTTCTGCACTTTGGGAGTTTTCATCACAAGCTGGGCAGACCAGATCCTCGTAATATTCAGTGTCACTCAACAGGTCATGGTAATATTCGGTGTCGTCCTGAGCTAGTCTAGCGAGAGGGCCTGCTACTTCTTCCGTACCCAACTGGACGTTAGCTGACTGTTGTTCCCTCCCTAGACATCTTTCCTGAAGAGACTTCTTCATGCGTTCATATTCATCCCGCTCTTCCTGGGTTTCCTGCAAATCCTTCACTAATGACCTCGTTTGTGATTTCAATACTTCCCCTTCCCTCGGGGATTGATTGATCAGGCTATTCAATCCTTCTACTGGAGCAGCTGTTTCAACATTCTGCTGTTCACATTGACGTGATTCAGCGTACTTTTGGCATCCCTGTAAAATCTGTGTTGCAACCTCAGCTATTTCCATAACTTTTGAGAGCTCCGAACTCCTTCCCTTTGAAGATTGAAGCTCGTGTTCAGATTGTTCCCATTGTAGAGTCTTGTCCTTCAGCATATGAAGGAGTTGGCTGACCGTTAACTCTTCCACGGGAACACTGTGGGTCAGAGTCTTCTCCATTTCATCCACCTTTTCCTCCAATGCTTTCACCTTCTTTTCCTCTTGTACTTTGGCTTCCAGCGCTCGGAGAAGTTGCGCCTTGATGCTCTCTAGCTCATGTTCAGAGGCCATTCTTACAGTCTCTGTGTTTCTTACAGTTCCCTTTTCTCCCACTGAACGGATTCCCAGTTGAATCTGTTCTTCAAGTTGTTGAATCTCGGTCATTGCCGCCCCATATTTGTCTTGGGTTTCCTTTAATATTTTTATGAGTTCTTGTACATCTTGTCTTTCAGGTTCTGCCATGTCTTTCACCTCTAATTTCTCATCTATGGATGGAACTTCTACCGATGAGTCTGTCTTGGCCTTGAGCTCATCAAGAATTTCCTGCAGCCTTTGGACTTCTTGCTCATGTTCAACCTTCAGTTGCTCATATGCTTCCACTGAAACTAGCTTTTCGGAGGTTGCCGAGTTAACCCCTTCCAGAATTGTAGCCTGGGCCTGTTCATACTGTTCTTTCAACTTCTCACACTCTGCTTGTAAGGAGTTGTAGAGAAGAACTGGAATAAAATCCTGGCTTCCTGCAGATTCCTCTTCATTTGCTTCTTCCTGCAAATATTCTAACTCCTGAACAGCATAAGGGAGATGTGATCGGTAATTGGTCACGATGGCTCTATGGTCGCTCTCTGCTTGAGCTAGCTGCTTCTGTTGTCTTTCCAGATTCTCCCATTCGGTGTCATAGAACTTTTTCATTGTTTTCATCTCTTGTACGAGACGGTAACTCAATTGTTCTAATTGTTGTCGTAATTTGAAATAAGTTTGAGTCCGAGCTCGGTGTTCTTCCGTCATGGATATGTCCGTAACTTGAACAGGCTCAGAATTTTCTGTCGAACTAGGTTGTCGTTGTTCGGTGGAGTTCTGTTCTGAAACTTTGTTCTTCTCTGGAGCTTAAGCCTTTATGCATGCCTTCGTTTTTCCAACCTTCGTCGGCAAGTCCATTTCAGCCTTGTCTTTCATATTTGGGTTGGTCTTATCGTCATCCGTTTCAGAATCTGAGCTGATTGTCTGCACCGAGTCCTCACTCGTTATGGCTTTTAGATAGTGCCATTCCATGTCTATTTTCTTGATCCACTCCCGTCCTAGAAGTGGTGGTCCTCCCTCATGTAGTACGTATAAGTTCATTCTTGGGTGTTCTTTACCCCTATCTCTCACTTTGACTCTTATCTTTCCCATGGGGTATACTTTATGCCCCGTGTATGTCTGCAATATGAACTTGGTATCTCTTAAGGGTATATGTGAGAATAGCCGGTGGTAATCCCTTTGATTTATGACTGATAGAGCTGATCCAGTGTCCAACTCCATTTTCACTTGGATTCCAGCTATTTTTAGCATGACCCAGATAGTTTGTAGGTCAGCTTCCTTACTCACATTGTGAATTCTCAGACTACCCAGCTCCTGGCCGTTTGGGTCTGAGTCTGAATTCTGTTCGTCTGAACTCTTCTCAGCCACCTTGTGTACCTTGTTGTACTTTTCCTGTGATGGCTTCCTTTGGTTGTTGGTCCTTTGGTTGTTGGTCTTCTTCCCTGACCGGCATACCTTAGCTATGTGACCCAGTTTGCCACATTTCCTACATTCCTGGTTCTTAAACCAGCATTGGTTCTGGTCGTGTGTTGTCTTCCCACAACGATAGCATTTTGTTGTTGTCGAGGTAATTTGATCCACACTTAGTGCTGCTGTCTTTAGCTGCATTTCCGCAGTTCCCTTCGCTGCGGCTTCGTGCGATGCTGCAATAAGGACAGCCCTGTCAAGTGTAAGGTCGTTCTCTTCGAGTAGTCGCTTTTGCGTTCCTTCCTTTGCCAACCCGCACACGAACTTGTCTCGCAATGCCTCTGTCAGATTCCCTCCAAACTGGCAGTATTTCGCTAGTCTACGCAGTTCGACCAAGTATTCTGCGTTGCTTTCGTCTTTCCGTTGTGTTCTTGCATAGAATTTGAATCGTTCTGCCAACGTCAATGGTGTAGGGTTCAAGTGGTCCTTCAGGACAGCCACAATATCATCGAAAGTCTGATCCGCCGGTTTAGCTGGTGCTAGTAGATGCTTCAAGAGCCCGTATGTCTTTGCGCCCATCGAGTTCAGCAAGGCTATAGCTTTGTCATCTTCTTCTATTTTATTGGCCTCACAATAGATCTCAATGCGTTCCATGTACGTGGCCCAGTCTTCTACTTCGGAATTAAAATCATTGATGTTACCATGCTTGGGCATCTTCCTCTCTTTGGGAACAACACAAGTATTTCTTTAAATTATTATTTCTTTTTTTTTCTAAGATGGCGGTTTTCCCGCGAAAATGGCTGTTTCCCGCTCTTATCTTCTCTCCCCGCCCACTTCAATGGCGGTTTCCTGCTTCTGTCTTCTTCCCCGCCTAATGGCGGCTTCCCGCGTTTCTTCCCTGGTGGGAGGGGTACACTTTCCCCATGGGCGACGGCCGCTGGCTTTCAGGTTCACAGCCTGCGCGTCGGCTTCAAGGCTTTCCCCTTTTTTTTTAAATTTTATGGCAGGGCGACCGGCTCTGGGTACCCCGTTGACGGCGAACAGGTTCAGCCACTGGGCTGGCTCTCGCACAGTTCCCCTTGCTCGGCTCTGTCTCTCTCCCGCTCGCTCGGCTCTACCGGCGCTGGGTACACCCCGTTGACGGAGGACAGTTCAGCCGCTGGACTGGCTCTCGCACAGTTCCCCTTGCTCGGCTCTGCCTCTCTCCCGCTCGCTCGGCTCTACCGGCGCTGGTTACACCCCGTTGACGGAGGACAGTTCAGCCGCTGGACTGGCTCTCGCGCAGTCTCTCTTGGTCGGCTCTGCCTCTCCCGCTCGCTCGGACCCCAATCGTGCCTCCCAGCCCTCTCGCAGTCCGGTGCTTTTCTCCCCGGCTGCGGCTGAGTTTCTCTCTTCCTGCGCCTACGCTCCCGGTCGCAGCGCTTCGTGGCTTCGGTCACTGCCCGGCTTTTCCCGCCGGTCGCGGTCTCTCACGACGCCATTGGACCCGACTTTTTGTCCAGCTCCTTTTCCCCCTCAACCGTGGTCGAGTGCCCAGCCCTTATCCTCCGGCTATTCTTTTCACTTTCCCTTACTCACAGTCACTGTGGCAGAAGGGACAGTCAGTGCCTGTTGCTGATGGAAGTTTTTGTCGCTAAAGTCTTCCTCCTTTCTATTGCTGCAGCCTTGAGTTTTCTCCCAGCCGAATGACGAGGGCGGTTGCCTCTTTTCGACGCTCTTTCGTTGCTTTGAAATTATTGTCCCCGCAGGGTACGATCGGACTCGTCGCCACTGTAAAGCCTGTGGGTTGTGCAGTTAATTACGACACAGACTTCAGGAGTAACATACAACAGGACTTTACTATTCGAAGGTCAGGGCGAATCTGCCCTATAAATCATGCCACAGCACTTATATACCGGTGTGGTCACCGTCGGTATTACCGTATACAGAAGCCAAACAAGTAGTGCCACACCTAAAATAGTTCTCTTAAAGGTGAACGGTTACATACAATAGTCTCTTAAAGGTAGACGGTTACATACACTACAGTAATGAAATCTGTTTGTCTTGATCCTGTATTCGTTTTGCACTCATGTATATTACCCTCCCCCACGGTGTATAGTTTCACTTCCTCTTTCCCGACTAACCTGGGAGGTTCCAGGTCTTGGCTCTTGGCTCCGCACCTGACTTCTCTTACATAAAGATCCCAGGATCTGTATGACTCATTCCTGTGAACCAGTCGGCATGTTGAGATGTTAGCTCTGATCTTAGTGATTAAAAGCCAACTTGTTTAAGTCTATAACTTCTAGTTTTGTGGTTATTGAAGGCCCATCAATTTTAATCACTAAAGAATACTAGGATGGATCGACTCCTAAAACCAAAGCGTCTGGACTTGGATCCACATTCTGCTGAAGCATCAAATCAATTTGGACACTGGCTCAAATGCTTCGAACTCTTCGCAGGGGCCTCATCCGCTAGCGAGGTAGATAAACTGAGTCTACTGACTACTCGCGTAAGTCATCGGATTTATTCGTTCATCCGAGACGCCACCTCTTACACGGAGGCCATCACTATCCTGAAGGCCCAATACCAGAGGCCGGTAAACGAAGTATATGCCAGACATCTGCTGGCTACACGCAGGCAGCGACCAGAGGAATCAATGGACGATTTCTTACAGGGCCTAAAGGACCTGGTCCGGGACTGTAACTGCAAGGCCGTGACGGCCAACGCGTACTCTGACGAATTGGTCCGCGATTCCTTCATCACAGGCCTCAAATCGAATTATATCCGGCAGAGACTGCTGGAGAAGGAGGTCCTGGACTTAAAAAAGGCAGTGGCCACTGCGCGATTGCTGGACGTGGCCCAGAAAAACTCTGACTCTTATTTTTCTGGCCATGCGGCCCTCACCGCCTCGTGCGCGCCGAGGGGGCCACCATCTTGGAATCAGCCATCTTCCCCATCCAGGTCTCAGACCAGCTCTACGCCGCCGGAGTCCCCACACAGAAGTTCACCCAGGAGTCCTACTACAGCGGCAATGTCTCGAGGCCTGAAATGCTACTTCTGCGGCCAGGCCAAGCACCCCAGACAATGATGCCCAGCGAAGGACGCTACATGCTTCAAATGTAAGAAAAAGGGGCATTTTAGCAAAGTCTGCAGGGGGAATCCGATTTCCAACTCCGTCACCGCCTCGTGCGTGCCGTGCGGGCCGCCATCTTGGGATCCGCCATCTTTTCCCGACTCAACGGCTGCCCAGGGCCCAACAGTGGCTTCGATCACGGTGGATCAATCCAGGCCACACCCGTTGACAAAATCCATGATGGACATACAGGTAAACGGGAATTTAACGAAATGTTTAATTGACTGTGGGAGTACCGAGAGTTTTATCCACCCTAGCCTGGTACGGCGGCACTCATTAACGGTAACCCCTACACGGAGCAGAATTGCTATGGCTGCTAAGCCCCACACTTCGGACATTTTGGGCTACTGTGTGGTAACACTGACTTTAAAAGGCACGGACTACAAGGGTTTTAAACTCCTCGTGATGCCAGAACTCTGTGTAATCTTGGGCCTGGACTTCCAGTGCCACCACGAAAGTGTCACGCTAGCATATGGTGGGTCCCAGCCGCCACTCATAGTCTGTGGCCTATCAACCTTAAAAATCAGCCCGCCCTCTTTATTCGCTAATCTCGCTCCGAACTGTAGGCCCATAGCGACCAAAAGTAGATGGTACAGTCTGGAAGACAGACACTTTACCAAGGCGGAAGTGGACAGACTCCTGCGGGAAGGCATTATTGAATGCAGTACCAGCCCGTGGCATGCCCAAGTAGTCATAGTTAAAAATAGCGAAAAGAAACGGATGGTAATTGACTACAGCCAGACTGTTAATATTTATACCCAGCTGGATGCCTACCCTTTACCCCGCATATCAGAAATGGTCAACCAGATTGCGCAATACCGAGTCTTCTCGACTATCGACCTCAAATCCGCGTATCACCAGCTCCCCATTAGAACGGAGGACCGCCCATACACCGCCTTCGAGGCGAACGGGCGCCTCTACCATTTTCTCAGAGTGCCCTTCGGGGTAACAAATGGGGTCTCGGTCTTCCAATGTGAGATGGACCGCATGGTTGATGAGAATAAACTACAAGCTACCTACCCCTATCTGGACAATGTCACTATCTGCGGGCACAACCAGCAAGACCACGATCTAAATCTTGCGAGATTTTTAAAAACTGCCCTAAAGCTGAATCTAACCTACAACGAAGACAAATGTGTCTTCAACACAACCCGTCTCTGTATCCTCGGCTGTGTGGTGGAAGATGGGGTAATTGGACCGGACCCTGACCGATTACGCCCCCTAAAGGAACTGCCCCTGCCACACAATCCCAAAGCTTTAAAAAGGTGCCTGGGATTTTTTTCGTATTATGCCCAATGGGTGCCCAATTACTCTGATAAGGCCCGACCCCTCATTAAATTGACGTCCTTCCCACTATCAGCTGAAGCTCGGGAGGCTTTCACCAGTATTAAACAGGACATTGAAAGGGCTGCAGTGTGTGCAGTGGACGAATGCATTCCCTTTCAAGTCGAAAGCGATGCGTCAGACTTTGCCTTAGCTGCGACCCTCAATCAGGCTGGGAGACCTGTGGCCTTCTTCTCCCGAGCCCTTCAGGGACCTGAAATCAGGCACTTTTCTGTCGAGAAGGAGGCACAGGCTATAGTGGAGACAGTGCGGCACTGGAGACACTACCTAGCCGGCAAACGTTTCACCCTGCTCACCGACCAGCGGTCGGTGGCTTTCATGTTTAATAACAAACAAAGGGGGAAAATCAAGAATGACAAAATACTCAGGTGGAGGATCGAACTATCCACGTTCGACTATGATATTATGTACAGGCCGGGAGCCCTTAATGAACCCCCAGACGCCCTATCGCGGGGAATGTGTGCCAGCATTCATATGGACAAATTACAGGGTCTCCACAACGACCTCTGTCACCCAGGGGTCACCCGACTATACCATTTTATAAAGTCCCGCAATCTGCCCCACTCCATCGAGGAGGTCAGGGCAATGACCAGAGCCTGCCGCATCTGTGCGGAATGCAAGCCTCGTTTCTACAGGCCTGACCGTGCACACCTTATCAAAGCCACACGGCCATTCGAGCGCCTAAGTCTGGACTTCAAGGGACCCCTTCCCTCTACTGACCGTAACGTATACTTCCTCAATATCATTGATGAATATTCCCGCTTCCCCTTCGCCATTCCCTGCCCAGACATGACCAGTGCCACGGTCATCAAGTGTCTCTGTAATCTATTCTGCATGTTTGGCATGCCGAACTACATACACAGCGATAGGGGGACGTCATTCATGAGTGATGAGCTGCGCCAGTTCTTGCTCTCGAAGGGGATAGCCACTAGCAGAACCACTAGCTACAACCCCCGAGGTAATGGGCAAGTGGCAAGGGAGAATGCTACTGTTTGGAAGGCTGTCACGTTAGCCTTAAAGTCAAAAGGCCTTCCGACCTCCCGCTGGCAGGAAGTCCTCCCAGACGTGCTCCACTCCATAAGGTCTCTGTTATGTACTGCCACTAACGCTACACCTCATGAAAAGATGTTCGTTTTCCCCCGGAAATCCACCTCGGGCATATCTCTACCCGCGTGGCTGACGTCTCCGGGGACAGTACTATTGCGGAAGCACGTGAGAGGCCATAAAACGGAACCCCTTGTGGAAAAGGTACAGCTCCTCCATGCAAACCCTCGGTACGCCTATATCGAATACTCTGACGGGCGAGAGGACACTGTTTCCATAAAAGACCTCGCTCCCTCGGGGAGCGGAGAGAACGATGGGAGACTACCCGATGAAGACCTACACTACAACGAGACAGGACGCCCAGAGGTATCAATACCCAACTTTAACCTGGAGGACACTGCAGATAACCTGGAAGACACTGCGGAGGCCCGGACAGCGGAGGAACCAGAATCCATTCCCCTAGAGGCACCCCAACCGGCTTTGCGCCGATCACTGAGAACTGCAAAACCTCCTGACAGACTCACTTATACCAACTTTTAAGAAACATCACCCCGATGGACTAAATCTATAGAAGGGGTGAATGTAATGAAATCTGTTTGCCTTGATCCTGTATTCGTTTTGCACTCATGTACATTACCCTCCCCCACTGTGTATAGTTTCACTTCCTCTTTCCCGACTAACCTGGGAGGTTCCAGGTCTTGGCTCTTGGCTCCGCCCCTGACTTCTCTTACATAAAGATCCCAGGATCTGTATGACTCATTCCTGTGAACCAGTCGGCGGGTTAAGATGTTAGCTCTGATCTTAGTGATTAAAAGCCAACTTGTTTAAGTCTATAACTTCTAGTTTTGTGGTTATTGAAGGCCCATCATCTACTATTCCCAAATCCTTGCCCAATTACTGATGGACCTTTCTCAATGACAACTTGTTGTGTCTGCCAAGCTCTAGTACCATCCCTTTTTACAGGTTAGTAATTTAAAGCTGGCTCCAAGAAGCTTTGTCCACTCTTGCATACCAAACTAAGGGGGAAAAATTGCGTTGCGCCCCCTTTGGGGCATTAACTTCACCGGGGCACTACTAAATTAGCGCCCCCATGGCCAATATTCACCCATAGCTCTCCAAGAGGGAGGCGGGGCGCTACTGGAAGCGCCCCGCCTCCCTCTTGGGGCGCTGCGAGTGAATATCGTAGCGCTACGTGCAGCAGCGCCATGCTCTGCGGCACATCGCGCCGCGGTCCAGCGCAGCACGACCCGGGGCCCAGCTGGGCCACCAGGGATCGGAGTGCCGGCAAAAGAGCCCGACACTCAAGAGAATTGCCGGGCTCATGAAGCGCAGCCGGCACTCCGCGGGGGGGGGGGGGGGGGCTGGTGGGGGGGCTGCAGAGGAGGCCAGGGACGGCAGAGGGGGCAGGTGCTGGCAGGCGGCCAGCAACAAAAATGGCTGTTTAAATTCACTGTAAAGCCTAAAGCTCTGCAGGACTTGAATACAATGCTCCCGTGTCTGGTGAATCCTCCCACCTGTGCTCGATCAAACTGCACAGTCCTCTGGTCAGACCACACGTCTGAGCATTGTGTCCAGTTCTGGCCACTGAGAAACAAGGAAGACCTTTAAGCGTTGGAGGCACAAAACTGATCGCGAAGGTTAGAGGCCTGAGTTTTGAGGAAAGACTGGAGAAACTTGGGCTTTTTCACCCATGAAAGGAGGCAAATGAGAGTAAATTTATTATCTATACATATAAACGGATCGTTCTTTCTGTCTGTCTGTCCTTCTGTCTGTCCTTCTGTCTGTCCTCGGATGTGCGTCTGCCCGGCTATGCGCTCGAAAGTTACAGAGCGTACCTACGCGTGCGTTACGTCGAAAGAAAGCTCACCGTTCCAAAACGATGGTAAGCGTATTTACGTTTCGGCCGGACAAAAATTGCACCCGCGGTATCCGAAAAACCTTCAACATTCCGCTCATTATCCACTCATTACCATAGAGTGACATTGAGGTCGACCAATCGTACGGTCGACCAACCCGATGGTCGACCAATCAATGCGTGGCGGGGGCGGGTTCGTCGCATGTGCAGCCGGGCCCTCCTAGAGTCGAGTGACAGGACGATTGACCAATCCTATGCTTCGGTGACATGACAATCGACCAATCAGTGCGTGTGTGGGCGGGCCTTATCGTTCTGAACTGAGGTGAGTGGCCGTCATCTTTATTCTCACCTTCTGTGTGTTTATTTGTTAGGAGCGATTTTTTTTTTTTAATGTGTAAAACGTAAAAACACAATGTCTAAAACGTTAAAACACAATGAAGATGGTGTCCCATCTTCTTAACAGCCATTTAAAAAAAAATAACTTTTGGTGTTTTCAGCAAGAATGCGCGTTCCTTCTCCGTGGCAGCTTTTTAAAAACATTAAAAAACTTTCAAGATGGCCTCCCATCTTCTTAACACCTGTTTATAAAAAAAGAATTTAAAAAAATTTCTGTTGGTTTCACAGACTGCGCGTTCCTTCTCCGTGGCAGCTTTTTAAAAAAAAATAAAAAAAATTCTGTTGGTTTCACAGACTGCGCGTTCCTTCTCCGTGGCAGCTTTTTAAAAACATTAAAAAACTTTCAAGATGGCCTCCCATCTTCTTAACAACCGTTTTTCAAAAAATTTTTTTTTTGCTCTTTCGCTGACCCCCTCAAAACACTCCTCCCCTCCTCCCACTCTCCCTCCTCCTCCTCTCCCCCTTCTCACTCTCTCCCCCCTTCTCACTCTCTCCCCCCCTTCTCTCTCTCTCTCTCTCTCTCTCCCCCCGGCGCACCCCCTCCCTCCCTCGCCCCCCTCTCCCTCGCCCCCCCTCCCTCACCCCCCTCTCCCTCGCCCTCTCCCTCGCCCCCTCTCCCTCGCCCCCCTCTCCCTCGCGCCCCCCCTCTCCCTCGCCCCCCTCTCCCTCGCCCCCCTCCCTCGCCCCCCTCTCCCTCGCCCCCCTCTCCCTCGCCCCCCCTCCCTCACCCCCCTCTCCCTCACCCCCCCTCCCTCGCCCCCCTCTCCCTCGCCCCCCTCTCCCGCGCCCCCCCTCTCCCTCGCCCCCCCCTCTCCCTCGCCCCCTCTCTCCCTCATCCCCCCTCTCTCCCTCGCCCCCCCTCTCCCTCGCTCCCCCCTCTCTCCCTCGCTCTCTTCCACCCCTCTCCCTCGCTCTCTTCCCCCCCACAGTCGCTCGCTCTCTGCCCCCCCACAGTCGCTCGCTCTCTTCCCCCCCACAGTCGCTCGCTCTCTTCCCCCCCCACAGTCGCTCGCTCTCTTCCCCCCCACAGTCGCTCGCTCTCTTTCCCCCCCCAGTCGCTCTCTCTCTTCCCGCCCCCAGTCGCTCTCTCTCTTCCCGCCCCCAGTCGCTCTCTCTCTTCCCCCCCGTCGTTCTCTCTCTTCCCCCCCAGTCGCTCTCTCTCTTCCCCCCCAGTTGCTCTCTCTCTTCCAACAACAACATGCCCTCAAAAGACCCTCGGCACCGCCGGGCACTTCAGCTAGTATTATATATATATAAAAGGATACTTCTGTCTGTCATTCCGTCTGTCTGTCTGTCTTGAATTAACTCGAAAGTTATAGAGTGTACCTACACGTGCATTACGTCGAAAGAAAGCTGACGATTCCAGAACCGTCCTAAGCGTATTTACGTTTCGGCCGGACAGAAATTGCGCCCGCGGTATCCAAAAAAGTTTCAACATTCCGCTCATTATCCGCTCATTAGCATCGAGTGACGTCGAGGTCGACCAATCGTACGGCGGGTTCCTGGCGCGTGCGGCCGGGTCCTCCTACGGTCGAGTGATGGGACGATTGACCAATCCTACGCTTCGGTGACCTGACTGTCCACCAATCGGTGCCTGTGTGGGCGGGCCTTATCGTTCTGAACCGAGGTGAGTCGCCGCCATCTTGATTCCAAACTTTTCATTTCTTTTTCCCGCTTTCTGCGTCTTTAAAAAAAAAGTTCCTATTAAAACAGAAATTCTTTTAAAAAAAAGTTAATTACTTTCAGAAATTGTTTTAAAAAAAAGTTAATTACTTTCTAAATCTTTTACCTAATCTCATTAATTTTCCTACCTTTCCCCGTTTTTGCAGGTAGGCCTCTAAGCCTGGGCGTCTGTTGCCAGCCATGCTGGACCCTAGGGAATTGTTTTGTGGCAAGCTCCTCCCACCCCCCCCCTTCGATCTCCCCCATCACGTGATGGTTGACCAATCCTATGGCATGTGTGGGCGGGGCCTGATGCTTAATAAGACAGAATAAATAAAAGTTACTTTAGTCTTCGCGAGCACTGGAGTGACTGCAGCAACTATTGCAATGTAAGTGAAGAGATAGAGAATAAATAATTCAGTTTTTATATCTTCTAACTTTATATCTTCTTTCCTTAAAAAACTTTCGGTTTTCAAAAGGCAAAAGTTTTTTAAGGAAAGAAGATATAAAGTTAGAAGATATACAAAAGCCGAAAGTATTTAAGGAAAGAACATATAAAGTTAGAAGATTTCCGATTTTGTACCTTGCAGCTACTTTTTTTTAAAAGTAAAGAAATTTTGCAGTTTTTAATTAAGAAATTTTTTTTTTCCGTGCTTCCAACCGACATGAGAAAATGGCCGCCGGCTTCTTCACGCACCTTCAAGGCTGGCCGCACCCACCCTGAAGGCTGGCAGACAGCTTTTTTTTCTTTCTGCCCCAGCCCCCTATCCCCTCTTTCCCCCCCCCTCTCAAGGGTTAACCCGGCAACCGGCTCTGTAGATCGGGAGGGGAGGAGGGTTACCCCAGCAACTGGGCCCGGCCATCTTTCATCCTGGCAGCAGTTCAATGCAGCGACACCACAGCGCCATATTTGATCTTGGCGGCACGAAAATTTTCTAGTGACGCCATCTTTGATCATGGCGGAACTTCAATGTGGGCCTGAACAGCGCCATCTTTAGTCTGGGCTGCCCGGTTTCTTCCTCCTTCCCTCTCTCCTTCCCCCTCCCTCCCGCTCCCTCCCCCCCTCTCTCTCCCCCCTCCCTCTCTCTCCCTCCCCCCTCTCTCCCTGCCCCCTCTCCCTGCTCCCCCTCTCTCCCTCCTCCCCCCTCCCCTCTCCCTCCCCTCCCCCTCCCCCTCTCCCCTCCCCTTTCCCCCTCCCCCTCCCTCCCCTCCCCTCTCCCTCCCCTCCCCCTCCCCTCTCCCTCCCCTCCCCCCTCCCCTCTCCCTCCCCCCTCCCTCCTCCCCCCTTCCCCCTCCTCCCCCCTTCCACCCCCTCCCCCTCCTCCCCTTCCCCCCTCCCCTCCCTCCCCCCTCACCCTGCCGTCGCTCTCTCTCTTCCCCCCAGTCGCTCTCTCTCTCTCCCCCCCCACCAGTCGCTCTCTCTCTCTCTCTTCCAACAACAACATGCCCTCGAAAAAACCTCGGCACCGCCGGGCACTCCAGCTAGTAGGTATATAAAAGAGTAAATAGTTAAATCTGAAATAGGACCTTAAATTAACTTGTAAGAGCAGGTTTGCAGGTTCAAACTATTAAAATGTCAATTCAGGACTGATTTCAGCAAGTTTCTTATAAACACAAAGAGTGATCAACAGATGGAATGGACTTCCAGTTAGAGCAGTGGAGGGAAATCTCTGGAATCACTTAGGAACCAACTGTGGGGACTTTAGGGTGACTATGGATAGGTCGACTAAGATGGGCCAAATGGCCTTCTCTATTTGTAACTATTTTGTGATCTTGCGACTTCAAAACTGCAAAGCTCCCTCAGCCTTCACTTCCTCCCATAATCTACTGGCTTTTGAAAGCCAAATTTGGTGTCATCCAAACACTCCGTCCTCGTGTCCCCCTGACCTTCTCTTTTCAACTTCGGTGGTGCCCTGCAATATAGTCCTTGGTCGTTCACCTAAGTTTCTCAATTAAAAAATAAAGATATTGCCACACAACATGCAAACCAGCAAGTTTACTGTTTTACTGATACGTTGTCATTTCAAGTGTGACATATCACACCAAATAAAAGGAATTGATTCAGAACAGAGGGTTGACGTTGTTTCATGTCACCTAAAATGGTCAATGCCTTGCAATGATGCAAATATGGTGCCTGGCACTCGTCTCTAAAACTAAGCCAACTCTTCTGTGCTAACTGATAAAATGGTTTGGCAGCAATTGTTCGGAAGACCTCAGCGCAGATGTGCAAATGAATAAGGTTAATGGCCTATCTGCCAGACCACAATTGACTGCCTTTTGGAGTGGAGCCTACTATGAGCCCGGCTGAATAGCCTGGCTTTATGCAGATTATTGATTCTGAGGAAACGTTTGGGCCATCATTTCAGGTCCTTCACTGCAGAACGCTGGGTGGGAACTGACATCCTCAATCAAAGGAATAATTGGAGAACAACGAACGCTAACACATGCTAGAAGCAGGGGCGAATGCGAATGCAGGACATTGATTAAACTTGGCACGAACAGGTTTTTGTTCTGGATCAATGGACCGGAGCCATAGCTATTGTAAGGGACAAGGCGCTGACAGGGTGCAAATCTGAGCTCAGCCAGACATGGGGGACAAAGAACAGGAAGTCACGCAATGACTATCTACGAGTGATTTGAAAGTGCAGTGCGAGGAGTGCAAAGAGTAAGGGAGCATTGCTGGCAAAGCTCTTGGACTGATGTGAGTTTGGGGATAGGCCAGTGCTGGGGAGACAGCAAACTGATTTGAACAGAAGGTATGAGTTTGAGGATCGCTTCCCTCGCTCTCTCTCTCTCTCTTTCCCCACAATCCCTCTCCCCTCGCACCGCCCCCCACCCCCCACCCCCCAACTAGACAGCGATCAACATGTGTGTCAATCAGGAGATGCTGAATTTGGAACGAAAAATAATGGTTCAAGGATAAACTTTAATGAGATTACGTGATTCATCATGAGGTGACATCACATGATAAATTGTACAAATTTGGACATCTAGGGCAGGATTTTCATTGGGCCATGGAGGCGGGATTGGAGGCATGTGGGGGGTTAAAATCTCAAAATCGGGGGGCACGAACCCATCCCGCCCCCAACCCGCCTCCATGCCAGTTTCAAAGGAGGCGGATACCCGACCTGTGCTGGGAGCCGCCTTCCCGAGGCGGGAAGGGGATTAGTGCCAATTAACTGCCTGTTAACAGGTAGTTAACAGGCAGATTTTAGCCTAATCCCTACTTTTATTGCTGAAGTGTGGGATTCCCGACAGCTCCAAACCACACCAAATTAGCGAGGCGGACTGTCGGGCTGAAGGGCTTGGGGGGTTCGAGATGTCCGGTGTTCAGGCGAGTAATGGGTGCATGAGTGCAAAGGTAAGTGTGTTTGTGTGTGTAAAGTGTTTAAAGAAGTTTTACTTACCTTTACTTACCTTTACAGCCTTCCTTCAGGTCTCAGGAGTCCCTCATCTCACCGGCACAGAAAGCAGAATGGCCGCGATCTGTCAAAAGTTGCAGCATTCAGCTTTCTGTTCTGGAGAGATCTCTAAATCAGCCTGAGAGGAAGGAATTAACTTAGAGTACAGATTGTCAGTGTGTGACAGCTTCAAACAGCTGTCAAACGCTGATATTTCATCTGTCAAAAGCTCTTGACAGCTGAAATGTCAATCTGTGACGTCACCTGTTGCCGGGTGGCCCTTAATTGGCCTGCTGAGCCCGCTGGGCAGGCTCAACAAGGTCAATCAAGTGAAAATCACGTGGGTTGGCCACAATTCGATGGAGGCGGGACTCTCCTCCTTTAAGACGCTCCTTAAAACCTACCTCTTTGACCAAGCTTTTGGTCACCTGCCCTAATTTCTCCTTATGTGGCTCAGTGTCAAATATTTTGTCTTTTAATACTCCTGTGAAGCACTATATAAATACAAGTTGTTGTTCATTTCCCAGAAAACTTGAGCACATTTTCTAGGCTGACACTCCAGTGCTGTACTGAGGGAATGCTGCACTGTCGGAGGTGCCGTCTTTCAGATGAGACGCTAAACATCTGCTCCCTCAGGTGGACAGAAAAGGTTCCATGGCACTATTTCGAAGATGAGCAGAGGAGTTCTTTCTAGTCCAGTGAAATGGGCCAGTTACTGGTCACTGCTTCCGTTGTAAAGTCAACACTTGCATTTACTTAGTTATGTTCCTGTCATCCTGATGTCCTGCATCTCCTTAAGCCCCGCAAAAGCTTTGTCAAAGAGGTAGGTTTTAAGGAGCGCCTTAAAGGAGGAGAGAGAGGTAGCGAGGCGGAGAGGTTTAGGCAGGGAATTCCAGAGCTTGGGGCCTAGGCAACAGAAGGCACAGCCACCAATGGTTGAGCGATTATAATCAGGGAAGCTCAAAAGGGCATAATTAGAGGAGCGCAGATATCTTGGGGGTTGCGGGGCTGAAGGAGATTACAGAGATAGGGAGGGGCGAGGCCATGGAGGGATTTGAAAACAAGGGTGACAAATCACAAATGTTGAATGTTTTTTTGAAGTGCAGTCACTGTTGTTACGTAGCCTTGCATGCTAGCCAATTTGTGCACAGCAAGGTCCCACAAACAGCAAATGAGAGAACGGACCAGTTAAAGTGTCTTGGTGATGCAGGCTGAGGAATAGATGTGACAGGGACCGAAAACAATGGCTTCGGTCTTCCCAATATTTAATTGGAGAAAATTTCTGCTCATCCAGAACTGGATGTTGGAGAACTCCCTACTTTTACCTTCCAATTGGAGACACTGGGGGAGAGATTCGGTATCGCCCCGATTGCGGCGCAATTATTGGCGAGGCGTAAAGTTTAGCGCCTGGCGCTAATTATCGCTCCGACTGCAAACTTGGCTTCTATCACCCCTGGAGATGATTTGAGCGCTAAATCAGGCGCTACACACCTCTCTTAAGGCGCTAACACCGAGGAGCGAGGCGCTACCTCAGAGCGCTGGTGAAGCTCATGTGATGTTAGTTAGCAATGGAACACAGACACACTGGCGCCAGCCACTTCTTAAAGGGGAGGGTCGATCTTGCTCTCCAACCACACCCTGCTCATTGCAGCCTTGAATCTTGGCCTCTAGAGACCTGTACATCAATTCTGCTGGAAAGAACAATGGAGAGGCCCAGAGTGCAGCCCCCATAGTCTCTTCTAAATCGATGCAAGGAAGGTCAAATCAAAATGAACCTGCAAAGTGCTGCTCAGTCCCCAAAACTCCTTCACACAGTGTTGAATCTCTCCAGAAGTCTCTCCCTCTCAGAATGTGTGGTGCAAAAATGTCACCGACAAAAAAAAGGCAGGAAGCGGCAGTCTTTAAATAGCGCTCACCCAGTCCCTTCCCGACTGCAAAACGTTCCCTTCTACCTGTCGTTGCTAACGGCAGGCGGTAAGGCAGGGGAGCGCCACTCAATATGCGGTCTGGGGCGTGACCGGGGCGTTGCACGCTCAACTGACGTCATGATCTACAGGCGCAGGAGATCGTGGCGGTAGTGTTTAGCGCCGCGGCAAAATGCCTGGTCAACTTCGCGAGCGGCGCAAACATCGCCATGCCCGGGCGCTAGTTGCTCTGCGCCCCGTTTGAAGGAATAATTACAGTCCTAGTCCTTTTGGGCTATCCCAAATCAGGCGTATTCCTCAGACGTTCACCCTCAACTTAAGTTAGAGATAGCCGAATTCCATAAGACGCTTAAATGGGTTCAGGCTATCTCTCCCTAAAGGAAAGGAATGACTGAAGATGTTACCGTCCTCCAGAAAGTACTTTTAATAAGTTGAACTAGACTGTAACCTTCCGGATATTATGAGGGTTCGGAATACCCCCCAGAATTCTGCAACTCCTTACAAAAGAGGGTACAGAATTTATGGGTTTGCGAGTTTATGCAGATTTACCCTTTGAGACAATTCTAAAAATATATAGTTTTATTTAAGAGCCGACTTTCAGTTAACATCTGTTGAATCAGTCGCAACATTAACAATTCAAACATAGAAACATAGAAGATAGTAGCAGAAGTAGGCCATTCGGCCCCTCGAGCCTGCTCCGCCATTCAATGCAATCATGGCTGATCATCCAAATTCAGTACCCGGTCCCTGCTTTCTCCCCATACCCCTTGATCCCTTTAGCCTTAAAAAATATATCCAACTCCTTCTTGAATATATTTAATGTATTGGCCTCTACTGCCTTCTGTGGTAGAGAATTCCACAGGTTCACCACTCTCTGGGTGAAGAAATTCCTCCTAATTTCTGTCCTAAATGGCCTACCTCTTATCCTTAGACTGTGACCCCTGGTTCTGGACTCCCCGACCATCGGGAACATCCTTCCTGCATCTAGTCTGTCCAGTCCTGTCAGAATTTTATAAGTTTCAATGAGATCCCCTCTCATTCTTCTAAACTCCAGCGAGTACAAGCCCAATCGACCCAATCTCTCCTCATACGTCATTCCTGCCATCCCAGGTATCAGTCTGGTGAATCTTCGCTGAATTCCTTCCATGGCAAGAACATCCTTCTTCAGATAAGGCGACCAAAACTGCACACATTACTCAAGATGTGGTCTCACCAAGGCCCTGTACAACTGCAGCAAGACATCCTTGTTCCTGTACTCAAACCCTCTTGCTACGATGGCCAACATACCATTTGCCTCCTTAACCGCCTGCTGCACCTGCATGCTTAACTTCAGCGACTGGTGCACAAGGACACCCAGGTCTCGTTGCACTGCCCCTTCTCCCAATCTATTGCCATTTAGATAATAATCTGCCTTCCTGTTTTTGCCACCAAAGTGGACAACCTCACATTTATCCACATTATATTGCATCTGCCATGTTTCTGCCCAATCACCCAACATGTCCAAATCATCCTGGAGTTTCTCGACATCCTCCTCACAGCACACACGCCCACCCAACTTTGTGTCGTCTGCAAATTTGGAGATATTACATCTAGTTCCCTTGTCTAGATCATTAATATATATTGTGAATAGCTAAAATACAATTAGCTTACATTTCTTATTGCTCAGAGATCCTTATTCTCAAATCTTTACTTCGTTACATTTCTTATTTCTTATTTATTTCTAAATCCAGAACATCCACCAAAATTAATCACTTTGACTTCCCAAGACTCATAGTTAAAGACTTACAGAGATTCCTCTGAAGAGTTGAGAAACAGTTTGCCCGTTCAGCGTGTTCTGACTTTTCTGTTAAAAAGGTCTTCTTTTTATACCCTTTTGGCAGTGGTTTCTTCTTTGATGTTCTCTGCTGATGTTAGCTAATTGTCTTTATTGATACCTCTTTCGAATGCTTTCTATTTACTGTCAATTCAACTATTGCATGCATAATTATTTCTCTACCTTTAAGTGTTTCAAAAACCATCATAAAAACAATGACAGCAATGGTTTCTGTTTGATGTCATTCCTACAAAATGCTTTCATTCAATTCTTAATATTGGCTTTACTGGTTTTTTGCAGACATTTTGACTCCCCTTATTGCTCCAAGTTCAATACAAACACAATGCAATTGCTTGGTGTATCTATTGAAGTCATATTTTCAAAGCCTTCTTGTTGGTATTATATTTACAATATGTAAATCAAAACCACTTTAACTGTGTGTTTATGTGTTTTCTAGCTATCTCAATTGGTTGCATATTTAATCTTATGGTTCCTGTCTCCCAAGTTTAACATAAAACTATTTGACCAACAGTTGTTTCTTTTACTTGATGTCATGTTTTCAAAGGCACATGCCTCCTTTAATGTTTGTATTTCTGTTTTACGTGTTAGTTCTTAACACTTTAAACTGGATCTTCTCATTGTGTTCGTTGCAAACCATAGACCTTTCGGAAGCATCAATAGTTTGCTTCAATCTTTCATTGTTTTAGTATATTTAACTAATTCCCATTTCAAAGCTTGTTTACAACTTTGTTATCAACTGATCTTTTCTCAGAAGCCTATATTTCTGTTCGCAGCTGGTCTGCTGAGATATTAGAAATTTGTTCATGGTATCGTGTATTTCTCTGAATCACGGCTATTCCTTCACACGTTAGCCCCCTCTTAGGGGGCTAACGGGAGGCGCTAATCAACCGAATTTTTCCCCCACTGTCTAAAACGGTCGGCTGATCTCATCCAGTCAGTTTCCCACTGGGTGTGATCCGTTAAAATGACCTCCCTTGAGTGTCTGCAATGGAATAATGTTCCACTCCTCAGGGCTGACACCCTGGACCTCTCAACAGAAACAAAATGGAACAAAAATGAGATTATCCGGCCGTGATGGAATGCTCCTGGGGGAAATTGGTATATTTGTAAACGACAGCGAGACTGAAGCATGTTGACAGGGACAGATAGTCGTAGATCGATAAATGGACAGTGAAAGAGAGATGCAGATACGCGTAAAGGGAAATGTGAAGAAAGACAGATGAAGACAGAGGGATAAATGGTAACTAGCTGCAGCTAGGGAGCTTTTGCGGTGATCCAGAACAAGGGGGCATAACCTTAAAGTTAGAACTCGGCTGATAAGGTGTGATATCAGGAAGCACTTTTTTCAGGCAAAGGGTAGTGGAAATCTGGAACTCTCTCCCCCCCCAAAAGCTGGGGGTCAGTTGAAAATTTCAAAACGGAGATTGCTAGTTTTTTGTCAGGCAAAGGTATTAAGAGATACGGAACTAAGGCAGGCTGATGGAGTTAAGTTACAGATTGGCCATGATCTAGTTGAACGGTGGAACGGGCTCGAGGGGCTGAATGGCCTCCTCCTGTTCCTATGTTCCTAATAGCTTTGGTTAAAGTCTTTAAGTGCCACTGTTTAAGTATAAGCTCAGGCTCCATGGTGCCTTTGCTGGTAAGCATTTGCTGTGGAACCAGGAAGTTGTAAATGCAATCTCTGGCCTGCGCCGATGAAGCTAAACTCAGTAAAAACAGGCAGTAGGGGTGCTACCATTGGGCTCGCTAGCCCTGGGCTAGAGAGAGCAAAATTCCTCTCCCTAGCCCATAGGGACATGGGTAGTGGATTATGCTCCTAGTCACTCTTGTACAGATGTGGCTGTCAGGTAATAGCAGGAATGGGCTCAGTTAGGATGCCCACACAGTAGTACAGCCCAATATTACCATCGTAATCATCAGAGCATACACTTGGGTGGGTTACTAAAGTGACTGCTACAGTGCACAAATCAACACAACCATAAGCCAATACTTAGGGAGAAAATAAGAAGAAGGAGAAAATATATTGTCAACAAACACAAATTAACAAAAAGCGTTTATTCAGATGGCTGAAAGCATTTATTAGCTTGGATGCTCTGGGATTCCTACCATTTCTCTCTTCACTAAATTGTATAGTAGCTTATAAAAGGGTTCAGGCTCTTCGGGAACTAGGGTGGAACCTTGGCAGACAAACAAGGTTTTCTCCTAGTCTCATGCATTTTTTCTTTTTTGTTATTTTTCTTTATCTGAGCTGTGGTTGTGAAGCCAGGAGAGTAACTGTAATGTTATCTTATATCTTAGTACTAAGAGGCTTACGAGTAGATATCGTTGAGTACTCTTTATTAGGTCTTGAGTCAGTGCCAGCTTGTGCAGTAGTGCCGCATGGCCAAGATGGCTTCCTATTTATACGACTGCTGTCAAGCAGCTGTCTTTACTACAGCTACCGTAAAGCAGCTTTCTTTACTACAGCTACAGTTACCTGTACAGTAACAGACAATGGAGTCAATTAAAATACGCTTAATTTAAAAAAAAAGAATAGAGTAAATAATAGCAATGATGAATGAAGAAGCTTACGTCTCTCTTTGAAGATGATTTCGGCCATGGCGCCTTTTGAAGCTCATCCCAAAATGGCCGCTGCATGGCTAAAAACAGAACAAGTTCACACCTGACTGAGGCAGAACTTTACACCAAACAAAAAAATCAGTGAATTGTTCCAGCGTATAATGAAAAAAAAATGTTTGAAAACCTTTTACAATTTTAATTCTTTATGATAGTTTTAAATTAAGTTAGGAAACAGTTATTAAACTGTCCATTTAATATAAAACTCAGTCAGTGGCAAGGCTATATTATCTGCTCCCTGAATCCACGCTATTTCTTTTCCCCTCCTTTCACTCTATTATGCACGTTGATTCATTTTGTCTCCGTTAGTTCAATAGAAATTAAAATGCATAAGCACAAACCCCACATGCTCTTACAAAAGATAATTTATCCATTAAAATTCCTAATTTACATTCTTTTGCTTCAATCAGCCTGTCAGGTTTTAATTACATTCTGCCCCATTAAATACATTAACTCGGATTCCAAAATTACTTCTTATTATCAGTTTGTCGCAGTCTTATTTGAGGTTGATTGTTACACACTTCAACTCCAATTCTCTCAACTCATTGCTCCCTCATTCTCTTCTCTTTTTATCCAGGCAAATAGACACGCAAAGTTATGCACACACCAGACACTTGAACACACATACACAGAGACACACACACACAGCCACAACAACACACGTAGACACAAACACGATACCCTTCCACACACAGCATGAAGATGCACACTCACACAGGTGCGAACATTTGCACATACGCAGATATGCACGTGGACACACAAACACGTGGACACAAACACACAAAAAACAGAACACAAACGCATTCACACAGACATGATCTCACGTAGCCACAAACATAAATACACCAGTAAAAGTGACTATGGAACCTAACTGGTTCACTGAAGTCCTTTAGGGAAGGAAATCTGCTGTCCTTACCTGGTCTGGCTTATATGTGACTCCAGTCCCACACCAACGCGGTTGACACTGAACTTCCCACTGAAGTGGCCTAGCTAACTCATCAATCGTATCAAATTCCAACTGCTGCGGTTTAAGAAGAAAGCCCACCATCGCCTTCTCAGGCAACTGGGGATGGGCAATAGATGCTGGCTTTACTCGTGATGCCCACATCCCAAGAATGAATTAAAAAACACACACGCGTGCAGCCACAAAGACACACGGAGACATGAACACACGCATGAAGGCACAAAACATGGTCACATATACAGCCACGCACATAGCACAGACACACAGAAACATGCCCACGCATACAGACACACAGGCATGAACACACATATGCCTACAGGCACACACTCACAGGCCTGAACGCACACACACATACAGACGTAAGAACATAAGAAATAGGAGCAGGAGTGGGCTATTTGGCCCTTGAGTCTGCTCCGCCATTCAATAAGATCATGGCTGATCTTCTACCTCAACTCCACTTTCCTGCACTATCCCCATTATCTCTTGATTCTCTTAATATCCAAAAATCTATCGATCTCTGTTTTGAATATGCTCAACGACTGAGCATCCACACCCCTCTGGGGTAGAGAATTCCAAAAGATTCACCACCCTCTGAGTGAAGAAATTTCTCCTCATCTCAGTCCAAAATGGACAACACGTATTCTGAGACTGTGACCCCTGGTTCT
This sequence comes from Somniosus microcephalus, assembly GCF_052327205.1. Lineage (NCBI taxonomy): Eukaryota > Metazoa > Chordata > Chondrichthyes > Squaliformes > Somniosidae > Somniosus > Somniosus microcephalus. The sequence goes on along the minus strand of NC_141000.1, from coordinate 119,139,168 downwards.
AGGATCCCCAGCCAGGGGAAACATCCTCCCTGCATCTACCCTGTCAAGCCCTGTAAGAATTTTGCATGTTTCAATGAGATCACCTCTCATTCTTCTAAACTCTAGAGAATATAGGCCTAGTCTCCTCAATCTCTCCTCATAGGACAATCCCCCCCATCCCAGGAATCAGTCTGGTGAACCTTCGTTGCACTCTCTCTATGGCAAGTATATCCTTCCTTAGGTAAGGAGACTAAAACTGTACACAATACTCCAGGTGTGGTCTCACCAGGGCCCTATATAATTGCAGTAAGACGTCTTTACTCTTATACTCAAATCCTCTTGTAATAAGGTCAACATACCATTTGCTTTCCTAATTGCTTGCTGTACCTGCATGTTAACTTTCAGTGATTCGTGTACAAGGACACCTAGGTCCCTCTGAACACCAACATTTCCCAATCTCTCACCATTTGAAAAATACTCTACTTTTCTATTTTTCCGACCAAAGTGGATAACTTCACATTTCTCCACATTATATTCTATTTGTCATGTTCTTGCCCACTCACTTTGATTATCTATATCCCCCTTGAAGCCTCTTTGCATCCTCCTCACAACTTATATTCCCACCCAGCTTTGTATCATCAGCAAACTTGGATATATTACATTTGGTCATCTCATCCAAATCAATGATATAGATTGTGAATAGCTGAGGCCCAAGCACTGATCCTTGTGGTACCCCACTAGTTACAGCCTGCCAACCCAAAAATGACCCATTTATTTCTACTCTGTTTTCTGTCCATTAACCAATCCTCAATCCATGCTAGTATATTACCCACAATCCCATGAGCCTTAATTTTGTTTAATAACCAATTGTGTGTCACCTTATCAAATGTCTTCTGAAAATCCAAATATACCACATCTACTGGTTCCCCCTTATCTATTCTGCTGGTTACAACCTCAAAAAGCTCTAACAGATTCATCAAACATGATTTCCCTTTCATAAATCCATGTTGACTCTGCCCAATCCTATTATTATTTTCTAAGTGCCCTGTTACCACGTCCTTAATAGATTCTAGCATTTTCCCTACTATTGATGTCCGGCTAACTGGTCTGTAGTTCCCCGTTTTCTCTCTCCCTCCTTTCTTAAATAGTGGGGTTACATTTGCTACCTTCCAATCTGCGAGAACCATTCTAGAATCTATGGAAATTGGAAAATGACAACCAATGCATTCACTATCTCTATAGCCAACTCTTTCAAAACCCTAGGATGTAGGCCATCAGGTCCAGGGGATTTATTGGCTTTCAGTCCCATTAATTTCTCCATTATTATTTTTTTACTAATACTAATTTCTTTCAGTTCCTCCTTCTCGCTAGACACTTGGCTCTTCACTATTTCCGGGAGGTTTCTGGCATCTTCTTCCATGAAGACAGGCACAAAGGGCTGGATTTTACTTACCGAGACGAGTTGGGGGCAGGACTGCTGCCTTCCGGGTTCTAGTCCCACCCCCAGCGACGTCTGATGAACAGACACTATTTTGCCCAGATTGGCCTTGTTACGGCGGCCTGCGGGCTTGCCGGACAATTAAGGGAAAGCCGATGTCAGATGAAGTCAGTTGATGACGCTTCATCTGCTGGTTTTCTTAAAGGCATATGCACCACACTTGTTTGACAGATGAATTGTCAATGTTTGATAGCATTGAAGTGCTGTCAAACACTGACAATCACTGTCCAAAGGTGAACCCTTGCACCCAGGCTTTTCAATGACTCTCCCCTTAGGATAAAACAGATGACGGCTGCAGCTGAGATTGCAGAAGCCATCTGTCACTTCTCCCGATGAGATGAGGCTATACAAACACTTCACAGCTTGTCACCTGCAGAAACATCTAACCACATTAAAAATTACTTGCACAACATTTCCTTACCTCTGATATTAACCAGTGTCCCATTGTATCCTTCACACCAATTCTGCAGCTGTCATCCAAACACCAACATAACAACATACTCACAGCACACCTCATTTACCCTGGCGGGGTTCCCCGACATTGGGAAGCCTGCAGCAGCAGTTTAAAAATTGGGAAAAGCCTCTTAACTGCCTGTTAACTACCTGTTAACAGACAGTTAGGTGGCAATAATCCTCTTCCCGCCGCTAGGATTCGGGTCCCTGCGCAAATCGAGGACCCAACTCCTAGGAAGATTGGTTGGAGGCAGGTTGGGAGCGGGTTTGGGACCCACCCCCATTCTTTTTGACTTTCCCAGCAGTTCCACCTCCAAACCTGCCTCCTCAGGGCTGGTAAAATCCCGCCCAAAGTATTTGTTTAATTTCTCTGCCATTTCCTTATCCCCCATTATAATTTCTCCTGTCTCAGCCTGTAAGGGACCCACATTTACTTTTGCTAATCTTTTCCTTTTTCCATACCTATAGAAGCTTTTACAGTCTGTTTTTATGTCTTTCGCTAGTTTACTCTCATATTCTATGTTCCCTTTCTTTATCAATTTCTTGGTCCTCCTTTGCTGAATTCTAAAATCCTCCCAATCCTCAGGCTTACTACTCTTTTTGGCAACATTATAAGCCTCTTCCTTTGATCTAATACTATCTTTAACTTCTCATGTTAGCCACGGTTGGACCACTTTTCCTGTGGGGTTTTTGTGCCTTAAAGGAATGCATATTTGTTGTAAATTATGCATTACATCTTTAAATGCTAGCCATTGTTTCTCTGTAATTTCCCAATCTACCTTAGCCAATTCACCCCATATACATATGTAGTTTGCTTTGTTTAGATTTATGACCCTAGTTTCAGATTTAACTGAATCACTTTCAAACTCAATATAAAATTCTATCATATTATGGTCACTCTTCCCTAAAGGCCCCTTTACTACAAGGTTATTAATTAACCCTTTCTTGTTGCACAATGCTAGATCTAAAATAGCCTGTTCCCTAGTTGGTTCCTCAACATACTGATCTAGAAATCTATCTTGCATACATTCCATGAATTTGTCCACCACACTATTGCTGCAAATTTGGTTTGCCCAGTCTATATCTAGATTAAAGACCCCATGATTATTGTATTACCCTTGTTACATGCGCCTCTAATTTCTTGATTTATACTCTGCCCTACAGTACAACTTCTGCTTAGGGGCCGTTAAACAACTCCCACCCATGTTTTCTGCCCCTTGCTGTTTCTTGGCTCCACCCAATCTGATTAATTATCATGGAATATTTAGTTCCCAACCTTGGCCACATTGCAACCACATCTCTGTAATGGCTATTATATCAAACCTATTAATTTCTATCTGCACTATTAATTCATCTATTTTGTTGTAAATGCTTCACGCATTCAGATTTTTAAAAAATTTGTTTATTGGGATGTGGGCATTGCTGTCAAGGTCAACATTTATTGCCCATCCCTAGTTGCCCTTGAGAAGGTGGTCGTGAGCTGCCTTCTTGAACCGCTGCGGTCCCTGTGGTGAAGGTACTCCCACAATGCTCTTAGGGAGGGAGTTCCAGGATTTTGACCCAGCGATGATGAAGGAACAGCGATATGCTTCCCAGTCAGGATGGTGTGTGATTTGCAGGGAAACTTGGAGGTGGTGGTGTTCCCATGCACCTGCTGCCCTTGTCCTTCTGGGTAGTGGAGGTCACGAGTTTGGGAGGTGCTGCCAAAGAAGCCTTGGCGAGTTGCTGCAGTGCATCTTGTAGATGGTACACACTGCAGCCATGGTGCACCGGTGGTGGAGGGAGTGAATGTTTACGGTGGTGGATGGGGTGCCGATCAAGCTTTGTCCTGGATGGTGTTGAGCTTCTTGAGTGTTGTTAGAGCTGCACTCATCCAGGCAAGTGTATTCCATCACACTCCTTACTTGTGTCGTGTAGATGGTGGAAAGACTTTGGGGAGTCAGGAGGTGAGACACTCGCCGCAGAATACCTAGCCTCTGACCTGCTCTTGTTGCCAAAGTTTTTGTATGGCTGTTCCAGTTAAGTTTCTGGTTAATGGTGACCCCCAGGATATTGATGGTGGGGGATTCAGCGATGGTAATGCCATTGAATGTCAAGGGGTGGTTGTTAGACACTCGCTTGTTGGAGATAGTCATTGCCTGGCACTTGTGAGGCGCGAATGTTACCTGCCACTTATCAGTCCAAGTCTGAATGTTGTCCGGGTCTTGCTGCATGTGGGCATGGACTGCTTCATTGTCTGAGGAGTTGTGAATGGAACTGAACACTGTGCAATCATCAGCGAACATCCCCACTCCTGACCTTATGATGGAGGGAAGGTCATTGATGAAGCAGCTAACGATGGTTGGGCCTTGGACACTGCCCTGAGGAACTCCTGCAGTGATGTCCTGGGGCTGAGATGATTGACCTCCAACAACCACAACCATCTTCCTTTGTGCTAGGTATGACTCCAGCCAGTGGAGAGTTTTCCCCCCGATTCCCATTGACTTCAGTTTTACTAGGGCTCATTGATGCCACACTCGGTCAAATGCTGCCTTGATGTCAAGGGCAGTCACTCTCACCTCACCTCTGGAATACAGCTCTTTTGTCCATGTTTGGACCAAGGCTGTAATGCGGTCTGGAGCCGAGTGGTCCTGGCGGAACCCAAATTGGGCATTGGTGAGCAGGTTACTGGTGAGAAAGTGCTGCTTGATAGCACTGTCGATGACACCTTCCATCACTTTGCTGATGATTGTAAGTAGACTGATGGGGCTTTGGCTTTACCTTTGACATATTTCTCTTTTTCCCTGATGTCACCTTAGTCACTGATGCCTTATTACTTTTGTTACTCTCTCTGTCCCTTCCTGACCCACACTGCTTATTTTTACCCAAAACTCTACTCTGCTCTAGAGCCTTAACATTTCTCTCGCTGTTTTAAAATTTACTCTTTCCTGAATCCTCCCACCCCCCACTTCAGTAGTTTAAAGCCCTGTCTACTGCCCTAGTTATTCGGTTCACCGGGACACTGGTCCCAGCCCGGTTTAAGTGGAGGCCGTCCCAGCGGAACAGCTCCCTCTTTCCCCAATACTGGTGCCAGTGCCCCATGAACTGAAACCCCTTCCTCCCACACAACTCTTTGAGCCACGCATTTAAACCTCTAATCTCTTTGTCCCTATGCCAATTTGCACGTGGCTCAGGTAACAATCCAGAGATTATTACCTTTGAGGTTCTGCTTTTTAATTTGGATCCTAGCTCCTCAAACTCTCTCAGCAGAATCTAATTCCTAGTTCTACCTATGTCGTTGGTTCCTACATGGGCCACGACAACTGGATCCTCCCCCTCCTCCTCCCACACCTGCTGCGAGGAGATGTCTTTAACCTAGATCAAGTAAATAGTCAAGAAACTGCACTGTAAACTAAGTTACCTAATTACAAATCTTTAACCCGGGCAGGTAACACAACCTTCAGAACTATCGGTCGAGGCTGCAGAGAACAGTATCTATCCCCCTGACTATACTGTCTCCTACCACAACTACATTCCCTTTCATTGCCCTCACTTGAATGGTCTCCTCCACCATGGTCCCATGGTCAGCTTGCTCACCCACCCTGCAGGTTTTTCCCTCATCCACACAGTCAGCAAGAACCTCATACCTGTTGGACAAGGGCAAAGGCTAAGGCTCCTCCAGCACTGCACCTCTGCTCCCCTTACCTGCCTGAGTTGCAGTCACACCCTCCTGTCCCTGACCACTAACCAGACCTGTACCACTACCTAACCTAAGGGGTGTGACTGCCTCCTGGATCAAAGTGTCCAGGTAAATCGCCCCCTCTCTGATGCCCCGCAATGTCTGCACCTCAGACTCCAGCTCAAAAACTCTGAGCTGAAGTTCCTCAAGATGCAGGCACTTACTGCAAGCGTGGTTGTCCGGGATCACAGTGCTCTCCACAAACTCCCACGTGCTGCAGTTGCGGCACACCACCTGCACTGCCATCCCGTTATGACCTTGTTTTATTTAATTAAATTTAATTAAATTTGTAATTAGGTAACTTAGTTTACAGTGCAGTTTCTTGACTATTTACTTGATCTAGATTAAGTTATGGGTGCTGAATTTAAATATCTACTGTTTTTAAAGTTCTAGGTTAAAAAAAGAAAAGAAAGACTTGCATTTATATAGCGCCTTTCACGACTACCAGACGTCTCAAAGCACTTTACAGCCAGTGAAGTACTTTTGAAGTGTTGTAATGTGGGAAATGCGGCAGCCAATTTGCACACAGCAAGCTCCCGCAAACAGCAATGTGATAATGACCAGATAATCTGTTTTTGTTAGTTGAGGGATAAATATTGGCCAGGACACCGAGGATAACTCCCCTGCTCTTCCTTGAAATAGTGCCGTGGGATCTTTTATGTCCACCTGAGAGGGCAGACGGGAACTCGGTTTAACGTCTCATTTGAAAGACGGCACCTCCGACAGTGCAGCACCCCCCCAGCACTGCACTGGAGTGTCAGCCTAGCTTTATGTGCTCAAGCCCCTGGAGTGGGACTTGAACCCACAACCTTCTGACTCAAAGGCGAGGGTGCTGCCCACTGAGCCACAGCAGACACTAAAATCAAAATGCTCAAATAAATTTCACTTTTTACATCTACTACTTACCAGAAATTCCCACTACATAGCATAACATAAGAAGTAGGAGCAGGAGTAGGCCATACAGCCCCTCGGGCCTGCTCCACCATTCAATAGGATCATGGCTGATCCGAACCTAGACTCACGTCCACTTCCCTGCCCACTCCCCATAACCCTTAATTCCCTTATCAGCTAGGAAACTGTCTATCTCCGTTTTAAATTTATTTAATGTTGCAGCTTCCACAGCTCTCTGAGGTAGCAAGTTCCATAGATTTACTACCCTCTGAGTGAAGAAGTTTCTCCTCATCTCAGTTTTGAAACGGCAGCCCCTTATTCTAAGATTATGCCCCCTAGTTCTAGTCTCACCCATCAGTGGAAACATCCTCCCCGCATCCACCCGATCAAGCCCCCTCACAATCTTATATGTTTCGATAAGATCGCCTCTCATTCTTCTGAATTCCAATGAGTAGAGGCCCAACCTACTCAACCTTTCCTCATAAGTCAACCCCCTCATCTCCGGAATCAACCGAGTGAACCTTCTCTGAACTGCCTCGAGAGCAAGTATATCTTTTCTTAAATATGGAAACCAAACCTGTACGCCGCATTCCAGGTGTGGCCTCACCTGTATAACTGAAGCAAGACTTCCCTGCTTTTATACTCCATCCCCCTTGCAATAAAAGCCAAGACTCCATTGGCCTTCCTGATCACCTGCTGTACCTGCATACTAACCTTCTGTGTTTCATGCACCAGGACCCCCAGATCTCTTTGTACTGTAGCACTTTGCAGTTTCTTTCCATTTAGATAATAACTTGCTCTTTGATTTTTTCTGCCAAAGTGCATAACCTCACACTTTCCAACATTACATTCCATCTGCCAAATTTCTGCCCACTCACTTAGCCTGTCTATGTCCTTTTGCAGGTTTTTTATGTCCTCCTCACTCACTGCTTTCCCTCCCATCTTTGTATTGTCGGCAAACTTGGATACGTTGCACTTGGTCCCCTCCTCCAAATCGTTAATATAGATGGTAAAGAGTTGGGGTCCCAGCACTGACCCCTGCGGAACACCACTAGTTACTGATTGCCAACCCGAGAATGAACCATTTATCCCAACTCTCTGTTTTAGATAGCCAATCTTCCACCCATGCCAGTATATTACCTGCAATCCCGTGATTTTTTATCTTGTGCAGTAATCTTTTGTGTGGCACCTTGTCAAATGCCTTTTGGAAGTCCAAATACACCACATCCACTGGTTCCCCTTTATCCATCCTGTTTGTTACGTCCTCAAAGAATTCGAGCAAATTTGTCAAGCATGATTTCCCCTTCATAAAACCATGCTGACTCTGTCCGATTAAATTATGCTTATCCAAATGTCCTGTTACTGCTTCCTTAATAATGGACTCCAACATTTTACCAACCACAGATGTTAGGCTAACTGGTCTGTAGTTTCCAGCCTTTTGTCTACCTCCCTTTTTAAATAAGGGCGTTACATTAGCAGTTTTCCAATCTGCTGGGACCTTTCCTGAGTCCAGGGAGTTTTGGAAAATTACCACCAATGCATCCACAATCCCTACTGCTACTTCTCTCAAGACCCTAGGATGTAAGCCATCAGGTCCAGGAGATTTATCCGCCTTAAGTCCCATTATCTTACCGAGTACCATCTCCTTCGTGATTTTAATCGTGTTTAGCTCTTTCCAAATTCCCAAATGAAACACTCTGTTTAAGTACACTCGGTTTTAATCCCGCTCTGGGCAGGCACTCATACACACACAGCCACACAAACACAAAAGCACATACGCGAGCAGGAACACAGACTGAAACAACACACAAACATCTAACTATGAATCTCTTTGCTTTTCCCACCATTGTGAAAGATCTACAAGACTTTCCTCCTTTATTGTTGAAAGCCCCCCACACAATGCAAAGATCAGAGCTGCTGTCACTTTGCTCCCTGCTGACCTATGGGCCGAACACTATGCTCATCGCCAGCCTCTCCGTCCAAATAGAAGATGTGACGTTAATAGTCCATCCCTTTTGAGGATCGTGCCGCTGACATCTGTGCAATTAACTAATCAACCATGATAACTGGTTATTTGTTGAGTCATTAAAACTCTAATGATTGCACATATTTTTTTTCCTTTTAGTCCAACGGTTTTTATATCCATTCTGTGCTGCCATTATTCTTTTCCTGTTTTGCAGTGCTCGCTGACAGATGCTGTGAGACCGTAGCCAAGTGTGTGAGGCGCTGAGCCATAAACAGTGTCAGGTTAGCCTGCATTATAATGCTAAGTGTCCTGAGGGAGATGAGGAAATATGAATATACTGGCCTGACATCCAATGCGCTGTGCAATTTGTTCCAATGATTTGTATATGTATTATTGTGCGTATTTCAACTTGAAAAACTTTGCACCAAATATTACAAAGCGTTACAAAATATGAGGGTAAATTCAATGCTAGTCAAACTCAAATGGAGCTTGGTTGAAGACTAGACCTATGTTCCCTAGAGTTTAGAAGAATGAGGGTAATCTAATTGAAACATATAACATTTTTAAGGGGCTTGGCAGAGTAAATGCTGGGAGGATGTTTTCCCTGGCTGGGGAGTCTAGAACTAGGGTCAGTCTCAAGATAAAGAGTCGGCCAATTAGGACTGAGCTGAGGAGAAATTTGTTCACTCAAAGGGTTGTGAATCTTTGGAATTCTCTACCCCAGAGGGCTGTGGATGCTCATAGAATCATAGAAATTTAGGGCACAGAAGGAGGCCCTTCGGCCCATCGTGTCTGTGCCGGCCAAAAGAGCTATCCAGCCTAATCCCACTGTCCAGCTCTTGGTCCGTAGCCCTGTAGGTTACGGCACTTCAAGTGCATATCCAAGTACTTTTTAAACGTGATGAGGGTCTCTACCTCTACCACCCTTTCAGGCAGTGAGTTCCAGATCCCCACCACCCACTGGGTGAAAAAAGTTCGCCTTAACTCCCCTCTAATCCTTCTACCAATTACTTTAAATCTATGCCCCCTGGTTATTGACCTCTCTGCTGGGGGAAATAGGTCCTTCCTATCCACTCTATCTAGGCCACTCATAATTTTATACACCCCAATTAAGTCTCCATTCAGCCTCCTCTGTTTTAAAGAAAAGAACCCCAGCCTATCCAATCTTTCCTCATAGCTAAAATTCTCCAGTCCTGGCAACATCCTCATAAATCTCCTCTGCACCCTCTCTAGTGCAATCACATCCTTCCTGTAATGTGGTGACCAGAACTGCACGCAGTACTCTAGCTGCGGCCTAATTAGTGTTTTATACAGTTCAAGCATAACCTCCCTGCTCTTGTATTCTATGCCTCTGTGGCGGAGCCACCAAAGGACTCAGAGCGGTTGTACATAATTCCTTTAACAGCAATGTAGTTACAGCCTGTGTCTGTACCTTTAATTACACTGTTTAACTGTACTATGGCTAGTTACCTTTACAGCGCGGTTTCAACGTGATGACGTCATGCCGTTCGTCACGTGATCCCCCAGTGGCGGGAAGAACGTGATGACGTCATGACATCAGCTTTCGGACCAGAGGAGCAGTCCTCGTGGAGCCTTCAAGGAGAGCAGACCTGTATTCGATGTATTCCAGCAGCTTCCAGTTAAAACCTGTTTTGTTCCATTAAAGTTCGTTATTTTGATTGTCTGAGTCGAACTCAGTCTTTTCGTTAGGAAACTCCGTTCCTACATTGGTGACCCCGACTTTCGTGAACAGTTTTTGCGGAAGATCTTCAGCATGGACACGAACGCCGTGACTCTGAAACTGCCACAGTTCTGGGAGCAACAACCAGACGCCTGGTTTATCCAGGCTGGAGCCCAGTTCGCCATCAGGAACATCGTCGCGGATCAGACCCGTTATTACTACAACTGTCTCACGGATCGTCAGCCTCCTCGGTAGTCCTCCTACTGACAGCAAGTATGATACGATAAAGGTGCGGTTGCTACAGGTCTTCGGGCTCTCGAAGTCAGAGCGTGCTCGCCGGCTCATCACGATGCCTGGCCTCGGGGACTCCAAACCCTCCGAGCTCATGAGCCAAATGCTCACGCTCTTGGGTGCCGAACCGGAATGCTTCCTCTTCCGGGAGCTATTCCTCTACCACATGCCGGAGCAGGTACAGGCTGCCCTAGCCAGATCCGGCATTACAGACTGCGCCGAGCTTGCTGCCGAAGCCGATAAGATTTTCGCTGTAACCCAGCAGTGCTGCGTGGCCACGAGGCGCCCATCCCCCACAGATGCGGTTCCAGCTCCTCCTGCAGCGGGCTGTTGCTCCTACCACGCCCGTTTTGGCGTGAAAGCATGACGCTGCCGCTCCCCCTGCAGTTTTTCGCCCAAACAAAAAACAATGCTCCTGCAGCATTCCTGGCGAAGGAGGACCGCGTCTAACGGGTGCTCCCTGGTTGCGATGGCCGTCGGATCTACGGGGAAACTTCTTTATATCACCGATTCCCTATCGGGTCGACGTTTCCTTTGTGACACCGGGGCGCAGTGTAGCATTCTACCTGCGTCGAATCTCGATATGCAAGCTGGGAACCATGGTTTTTCCCTCATGGCGGCTAATGGCGCAGCAATTCGAACTTTCCGAAAGCGGCGGGTCCAAGTCTGTTTCGGCGGTCAGCGCTTCTGTTGGGAATTCGTCACGGCCACAGTCTCACAGGCCATCCTAGGGGCAGATTTTCTTTGTGCCAACGGCCTCCTCGTCGATGTCCGGCACCGCCGGTTGATCAACGTGGCCACCTTCCACTCGATTCCGTGCTACCACGGTACCACCGTGGCGCGCTCTGTTGCCTGCGCTTTCCCTCCTCCGGATGACTTCACTCGGCTCCTCGGAGAGTTTCCGGAGCTGACAAGGCCCACTTTCTCCTCCTCGGCCACGAAGCATGGTGTTGAACATCATATCACCACTACCGGCTCCCCGGTTTATGCGCGGGCTAGAAGGCTGGAACCCGGCAAGCACGCGGCTGCGAAAGTGGAGTTCGACACGATGGAGCGGCTCGGGATCATTCGCTGATCCAATAGTCCCTGGTCTTCGCCTCTCCACATTGTTCCGAAACCGGGCGGCGGCTGGCGGCCATGCGGTGACTACTGATGCCTGAATGGCGCCACCACTCTTGATCGGTACCTGATTCCGCATATTCAGGATTTCTCGGCCCATTTGGCGGGAAATTCTATCTTTTCTAAAGTTGACCTCGTCCGGGGGTATCACCAGGTTCCCGCCAGATGTCCCGAAAACCGCAGTCATCACCCCTTTCGGCCTCTTTGAGTTCCTGTGGATGCCATTTGGCTTGAAGAACACGGCACAGACTTTCCAGCGCTAATGGACTCCGTGCTCCGAGACCTAAGCTTCATTTTCGTCTAACTTGACGACATTCTCATCGCCAGTGCTAGCAAGGAAGAGCACATCTCCCATTTGCGTACCCTCTTTACGCGCCTCAGCCAGTACGGTTTAATCATCAACCCGGCCAAGTGCCAGTCTGGCCTGCAGCAGATCGATTTCTTGAGACACCGCATAACATCGGACGGCGCCGTCCCCTTAATGACGAAGGTGGAAGCAGTTACCTCTTTCCCGCGCCTGCCAACCGTCAAGGCCCTGCAAGAGTTCCTGGGGATGGTCAACTTCTATCACCGATACGTCCCTAAGGCAGCTCAGCTTATGCAACCCTTGTACGGGGCCTTCAAGGGCAAGTCCGGTAAGGATCCAATCAGCTGGACAGCCGAGATGGACCAGGCATTCGTCAACACCAAGAGCGCCTTGGCCAACGCAACCATGCTGGCGCACCCACTTCCAGGTGCCGCCATCGCCCTTACCATGGACACGTCAGACTACACCATCGGCGCAGTGCAAGAACAGTGGGTCAACGGCACGTGGCAACCGCTGGCGTTTTTCAGCCGTCAACTACGGAAAAATGAAAAAAGATACAACACCTTCGATCGGGAGTTACTGGCCCTTTTCCTAGCCATTCGCCATTTCCGGTTCTTATTGGAAGGACGTCCCTTCACGGCTTTTGTCGACCACAAACCTTTAACGTTCGCCATGGCCAAGACCGCCGAACTGTGGTCCGCTTGTCAACAACGTCACCTGACGTTTATTTCCGAATTTACCACAGACATTCAACATGTGTCTGGTAAGGACAACCTGGTGGCAGATTGTCTCTCCCGTGCGACGGTCCATGCGGTTCACCTGGGGATCGACTACGCCCTCATGGCTGCAGATCAGGCCTCGGACTCCGAGGTCCAATCATACAGAACCGTCCCCTCTAGTTTCCAAGCGACCGACGTCACTTTCCAGGCCGCAGGCGCCACGCTCCTTTGCGACATCTCCATGGGCGTTCCTCGACCTAGCGTGCCGGTCGCATTGCGCCGGAAGGTGTTTGATGCCATACACGGGTTGTCGCACCCTGGGATGAAGGCTTCACAACGGCTTATGTCGGCGAAGTTCGTCTGGAAAGGTATGCACCTCGATGTCCATGACTGGGCTAATACCTGCGTAGTCTGCCAGGAGGCCAAGGTCCAGCATCATGTTAAAGCTCCAGTGGCTGCGTTCGCTGTTCCGGAGCGTCGTTTCGACCATGTGCATGTGGACCTTGTGGGGCCACTTCCGCCTTCTCATGGTTATACGCATCTCCTCACCATGGTGGACCGCACCACTAGGTGGCCAGAGGCAATTCCTTTGGTTTCCACCACTTCGGCAGATGTCGCGAGAGCTTTCATCTCCTGTTGGGTTGCCCGTTTCGGGGTACCGGCGGACATCTCTTCCGACCGTGGGCCACAATTTTCCTCGGAGCTTTGGAACGCTGTAGCTCAGGGGCTCGGCACCAAACTTCATTGCACCACTGCTTATCATCCACAGGCGAATGGCCTTTGCGAGCGATTCCACAGGTCGCTTAAAGCCGCCCTTCGGGCCAGTCTTCAAGGTGCAGGATGGGTGGACAGACTTCCATGGGTCCTTTTGGGTCTTCGTACAGCGCCCAAAGAAGACCTGCAATCATCCTCAGCCGAACTCGTCTACGGCCAGCCTCTCCGAGTACCAGGGGATTTCCTCCCTTCTCCCACAGAGCCATGGTCCGCCTCCCAGCAACTCGTTAGCCACCAGGAAGCGGCCAGATGCTTCGCTCCGGTGCCTACATCAAATCACGGCTTACAGAACTCCCACGTGCCAGCGGAACTGAAGAATGCTGAGTATGTATTCATCCGCCACGACGCTCACCGGGATCTGCTCAAGCTCCCTTACACTGGTCCTTTCCGCGTCATAGAACCAGGAGACAAATCCTTTTCGGTCGACATCGGAGGAAAGCCGGATCACATTTCGGTGGACTGATTGAAGCCGGCTCACCTGGACCTGGACCACCCAGTCGTCGTCACTCAACCGCCGAAACGTGGCCGACCGCCCGCAGCCGCCGTGCCAGATCAACCAAAGCCGCCCGCCAACTCGACCACGCTCGCCGCGCCTGCTCAACCACAATCGCCTGCCAGCTCGACCACTGGTCATCAACTTCCTCTGCCAGGTTATCGAAGTCGATCAGACAGACTTGTCAGACCTTCTACGATAGCAAAATACTGCAGATGCTGGAAATCTGTTTCTCTCTCCCACCTGGCAGCTGTCTCCTATCCTGCCAGTACACTTCACACCTAATCTCAGCTGTCTTTTGTCTCCACTGGCCTATTACCATCTCGTCTGGTTTCGAATACCTTTTATTGTCTCTTTTACTTCTTTTGTTCGATCGCAGCCCTGCCTTCGATCTATTTTCTTTTCTTTCCAGTTTTGAAGAAGGGTTTCGACCCGAAACGTCAACTCAAATTTCTCTCCATGGATGTTGCCTGGCCTGCTGAGTTTTTCCAGCAATTTCTGTTGTTGTCAGACCTCCTCCTTGTCTCACTTTTTCTGTTAAAGACAATTCTGGGGGGGCGCATGTGGTGGAGCCACCAAAGGACTCAGAGCGGTTGTACATAATTCCTTTAACAGCAATGTAGTTACAGCCTGTGTCTATACCTTTAATTACACTGTTTAACTGTACTATGTCTAGTTACCTTTACAGCGCGGTTTCAACGTGATGACGTCATGCCGTTCGTCACGTGATCCCCCAATGGCGGGAAGAACGTCATGACATCATGACATCAGCTTTCGGGTCAGAGGAGCAGTCCTCGTGGAGCCTTCAAGGAGAGCAGACCTGTATTCGATGTATTCCAGCAGTTTCCAGTTAAAACCTGTTTTGTTCCATTAAAGTTCGTTATTTTGATTGCTTGAGTCGAACTCAGTCTTTTCGTTAGGAACCTCCGTTCCTACACCTCAGCTAATAAATTAAAGTACCCCGTAGGCCTTCTTAACCACTCAGTCATTGAGTATATTCAAGGCTGAGATCGATAGATTTTTGGACTCTAAGGGAATGAAGGGATATGGGGATAGTGCGGGAAGGTAGAGTTGAGGTTGAAGATCAGCCATGATCTTATTGAATGGCGAATTTGGCTCAAAGGGCTGAATGGCCTACTCCTGCTCCTGTTTCTTATGTTGTTACAAGATTATGCTTTATGGCTTTGTAGGCCCGATTCTCTGATCTATGTCCAAAGGAGCATGCTCCCCCATGGCTTTGACTTGTAAACACCAAAAGTTTCTGGAGAATTGGGTCTTACAATGGGTTGGAACACTGGCCTTCAAATCTGGGGCCTGTTTCTCAATCCAGACCCTTTCTCTCTATTAGATGGAAGGAACTTGAGTGAGGGAACTTCAATCCATTGTTTCACAAGCTCACTGTGGAAAACCGCCCGCAATTCAGCACAAATTATCATTCATCTTGGTCACAAAGATGATATGGAGAAGTAATGGAAATGTTGCATTATTCAGCAGGGAAGGCGAACACCTGAGGCTACATTTAATAGCATAAGGGAAGGCCATTCAGCCCATCGAGCTTACTCCACTCGGCGTCCATGTATTATTACTCTGCCGTAGAATTCCCCTCCAACACCATCACCGGTTGATCCCCTCCCTATACTAAGGAACACTAAGCCAGGAGTCTCCCCGCTGGGTGGGAACAGAGCGAGTGAGCAGTAAAAATGCAGCGGCTCCATTTCCCCCTCTGTTCCTGTCGATTTCTGATTTTAATGCAAAAACAACAACAACTTGTATTTATATAGCACCTTTAATGTAGTAAAACGTCCCAAGGCGCTTCACAGAAGTATTATAAGGCAAAAAATTTGACACCGAGCCACATAAGGATAAACTAGGACAGGTGACCAAAAGCTTGGTCAAAGAGGTAGGTTTTAAGGAGCGTCTTAAAGGAGGAAAGAGAGGCAGAGAGGCGGAGAGGTTTAGGCAGGGAATTCCAGAGCTTAGGGCCCAGGCAACAGAAGGCACGGCCACCAAAGGTGGAGCGATTATAATCAGGGATGCTCAAGGGGGCAGGATTAGAGGAGTGTAGATATCTCGGGGGGTTGTGGGGCTGGAGGAGATTACAGAGATAGGGAGGGGCGAGGCCATGGAGGGATTTGAAAACAAGGATGAGAATTTTGAAATCGAGGCGTTGCTTAATTGGGAGCCAATGTAGGTCAGCGAGCACAGGAGTGATGGGTGAACGGGACTTGGTGCGAGTTAGGACACGGGCAGCCGAGTTTTGGATGACCTCAAGTTTACATAGGGTAGAATGTGAGAGGCCAGCCAGGAGTGTGTTGGAATAGTCAAGTCTAGAGGTAACAAAGGCATGGATGAGGGTTTCAGCAGCGGATGAGCTGAGGCAAGGGCAGAGACGGACGATATTACGGAGGTGGAAATAGGTGGTCTTAGTTATGCTGTGGATATGTGGTCGGAAGCTCACTTCAGGGTCAAATATGACACCAAGGTGGTGAACAGTGTGGTTCAGCCTCAGACAGATGTTAGGGAGAGGGATGGAGTTAGTGGCCAGGGAACGGAGGAGTTTGCGGCGGTGATTGAAAACAATAGCTTTGGTCTTCCCAATATTTAATTGGAGAAAATGTCTGCTCAGCCAGAACTGGATGTCGGACAAGCAGTCTGACAATTTAGAGACTGTGGAGGGGTCGAGAGAAGTGGTAGTGAGGTAGTGAGGGGTCGAGGATAGATCCTTGGGGGACACCAGAGGTAACAATGCAGGAGCGGGAAGCGAAGGTGATTCTCTGGCTACGAATAGATAGATAAGAATGGAACCAGGTCAGTGCAGTCCCACCCAGCTGGACGATGGTGGAGAGGCGTTGGAGAAGGATGGATTGGTCAACCGTGTCAAAGGCTGCAGACAAGTCAAGAAGGACGAGGAGGGATAGTTTACCTTTGTCACAGTCACAAAGGATGTCATTTGCGACTTTGATGAGAGCTGCTTCGGTACTGTGGCAAGGGTGGAAACCTGATTGGAGGGATTCAAACATGGAATTGCGGGTAAGATGGGCACGGATTTGGGAGGCGACAACACGTTTAAGGACTTTGGAGAGGAAAATGAGGTTGGAGATGAAATCACCGAGGATAAGGGAGGAAGGCAGTGAAGATATCTCAGTAATAAAATTTTTATGGTACTTGGGTGGGCAGTAGAGAACGAGAATTTTAAATTAGAGGTGAGAGGGGTGGAATAAGGTGAGATGCTCAAAGGAGGATAAAGTGCCGGAAGAGTATGGGGACAGGCGAAGGTGTGATTTGGTGATGAGAGCCACACCGCCACCACGGCGGTCTGAGCGGGGCAAGTGGTGGAAGGTAAAGCCAGATGAGGAGGCTTCATTTAAGGGTAAGGTGTTATCACCCCTCAACCAAGTTTCCGTCAGGGCCATGATGTCGATGCAATCATCCATGATAAGCTCATGGATGGCAAGAGCCTTGTTTGCAAGTGAATGGACATTGTGGAGGGAGATGCAGAGAGGGCCGGTGATGGCTGCCCCACTGCCAGCATCCACAGGGTCATCGCTGGGGGGGGGATGAGTTGGATGGGGAGGAGATTGGCAAGATTTGCCCCCAGTGGGCGCGCTGGGCGGGAAGGTCGGCGAGAGAGTAGGATGGTCGAAGAGTAATGAAGGACTGGGGTAGGGATTTGGGAGGGCAGAGTATCCGAGAGAGGAGAGATGAAAGGAGGCATGATGACAGGAGAGAGCAGTCAGGGAGAGATAGAGAGGAAAGGAAAAGGGGGAGAAAAAGTGGTAAAGCATTGAATGGCTTAGGTCCGGAGCGGCAGCCAAAGTGTGCACGTGAATGGGTACACGGGAAAAGCTCAGGTTACATAGGCCTGCTTAAATGTAGTAATTAATGGAATACATATTTCCTGTTGGCAGGGAATAGGTTGGAGACAATAGTAGGGAGACCAAGGTCAAAGTCAGAGGTCCCGTGGAAGGACAAAGCCGAAGGAAGCAGGATGGGGCCAGCACGGAGCATCGATGAACCGATGTCCAAAGCAGGCGAGTGAAGTCCAGAAGCTATTTGAAGGGTAGAGAGTTTGAGGATGGAGGTTGTTGCCGTAGAAATGAGAGTCGGTAGCAGTGCAGGAAGATGATGGCTAAATTGATGCCAGTTGGAGGTCACCGTAGATCAAAGCGACGGAGGAAAAGGTAAAACCACAAGCCAGTGACCAGCAAAGCTGAAAACCGGTAGAATGCGTCACCGGGCAGCAAGTGGAGCAGTAACTGCTAGCTACAAGCCAGCAGAGCTGAAAAACCAGTAGAACCAGCTCAGCAGAGACACAGCCGCTGTTTAAAAGGTAAAAGTCTTTTAGCAGCAGAGATGGAGACACAGCAGGTAAGTCTTACAGTGTAATCCAGTGTAGTCCAGTGTAGAAACGTAATGGCGTAATCCAGTGTAGTCCAGTGTAGTCCAGTGCAGAAACTGTAGTGGTGTAATCCAGTGTAGTCCAGTGTAGAAACGTAGTGGTGTAATCCAGTGTAGTCCAGTGCAGAAACGTAGTGGTGTAATCCAGTGTAGTCCAGTGCAGAAACGTAGTGGTGTAATCCAGTGTAGTCCAGTGCAGAAACGTAGTGGTGTAATCCAGTGTAGTCCAGTGCAGAAACGTAGTCTAGATGTCCAGAGAAGTCCAGGAAGTTGGAAACCAATTTGACAAAAGAATTCAGCAGCATAAGACCTGAAGCGACTGAAAAGCAGAGCAGCGCCACAGCCACTAAGTCAAACCGTGTAGTCAGTAGAGCAGCAAAGTCCTGTTCGCAAGGAATCCAGTGATGGAAGTCACGTTTCAGCAGAGTTCCGGCAGTTGAAGGAGCTCAGTGAGAACAAAGACACTCCGGGTCGGGGGACGGGCAGCGGACTCTGCAGGGGGAGCTTTAAACTTGTAGTTTCGGCTGAAATGCCTTCACTGTCAGAGGCAGGGTATCTTAAGCAATGGAAGAAAGGAGATTGAGGGAAGAAAGGGCAAAGGATGGCAATGGATGACCACGGATAGAGTTGAAGAGAAGAGCAGCTCAGAAAGGAACTGCCAGCCCAGAAACCATCTTGAACCATTCCTTGGTTTTGGCAGCAGTTGAGGCCCCCCGCCGCCCACCCCCCCCCGCCCCGGGACTCAGCTGGGAACCTTTGGTGAGGATGCTAATCGGGTGCCTATGATGTCAATAGGACACTGATGCAGTTTGAACATGAGCACAGAAGCCACAGCCGCAGCTTTCAGATCCTTCAGGTAAGTTTCCTTTGCGGGACCAGGAGGAGCAGGAATAATCCTCCGGGACCCACAAGGAAAGACGTGGACTCCTCTACCCCAGACTACCCGCTGTTCCCTCCCTCCACTTGAAGAAGAGCAGGGGAGTTCTCTCCAGTGTCCCGGCCAACATTTATCGAACATCACTAAAACAGATCATTTCATTGCTGTTTCTGGGAGCTTGCTGTGCGCAAATTGGCTGCTACGTTTCCTACATTATAGTGACAACACTTCAAAAATACTTCATTGCTCTAAAGTGCTTTAGGACGTCCTGAGGTTATGAAAGGTGCTATACGAATGCAAGTCTTTCTTTCTTTCTTTCTTTCTTTCTTTCCTTCCTTCCTTCCTTCCCTCATGCCCATTGTCCAGGTTAAATAGCTCGTTTACATCAGCCTATCGCTTCCCTTTCATTATTTGAAATATCCGCACCATCTCTCCCCTCTGTCTTTTCACCAGCAGAAAATAAGATTCATTGCCTGAGCCTCTTTCTGTAAGAAAGCCCCAAGCTTCATTGCTGGGGTAGATAATGCTTCAGTCTGGCACTCGGTAAAAATTGGAGTAAGCATTCCATTCTCCAACATTGGCTTCCCTTATCTGGATGAACACACAGACAAAAAAAAAAGCAAACCCAGGGAGAGTACTGCGTGAGAATAAATTCAACAGTTAAATTTAGATGGAAGCCGAACTCACCTCTGGAGCGAGGGAGTCCATTGTCAGTTGACACGGGAGTCAAAATGGCAACTGCCTTGACTTCAAAATACATTATCTGCAGAGACTTCACCGTTGCCTAGCAATGGAGACACTTATAGATGACTCTGTTCTAACCTGTTATTTATAATTGGAGCTGTGACCAGCTGTCATCTGGGGTGAAGCATCTCTGCTGCAGCTTCAGGCTGATTGTCCCAGGTGGGTCTCATCCAGTCCCTCAGTCATTCTATCTCAGTCCCTTTTATTTACCAGCTGCCAGCTCTATCTATAAGTTTTCAGAATGTAAGGCTCTTATCTTTCAGCAGGCCCAAGTCACTGAGTCCTGTTCATGAATCGCGTAGCTCCAGCTCATTGTGCTCTCAGTAATCTTGTGGCATGACTCCGATGTGTATAATTATACCTTTGTGTTTTGGATAATTGGAAATTGCGGAGGTACTGGCCATAATCTTCCAATCCTCCTTGGATATGCAGATGGTGCCAGAGGACTGGAGAATTGCAAATGTTACACCTTTGTTCAAAAATGGGTACAATTCTAAAGGGGGTGCAGGAACAGAGAGACCTGGGGGTATATGTGCACAAATAGCTGAAGGTAGCAGGGCAGGTTGAGAAAACGGTTAAGAAAGCATACGGGATCCTGGGCTTCATAAATAGAGGCATAGAGAAGCAAGGAAGTTATGATGAACCTTTATAAAACACTGGTTCAGCCACAACTGGAGTACAGTGTCCAATTCTGGGCACTGCACTTTAGAAAGGATTTCAAGGCTTTAGAGAGGGTGCAGAAAAGATTTACAAGAATGGTTCCAGGGATGTGGGACTTCAGTAACATCGATAAACTGGAGAAGCTGAGGTTGTTCTCCTTAGAGTAGAGAAGGTTGAGAGGAGATTTGATAGAGGTGTTCAAAATCATGAGGGGTCTGGACAGAGTAGATAGAGAGAAACTGTTCCCATTGGTGGAAGGGTCGAGAACCAGAGGACACAGGTTTAAGGTGATTGTAAGAAGAACCAAAGGCGACATGAGGAAAAACTTTTTTACGCAGCGAATGGTTAGGATCTGGAATGCACCGCCTGAAAGGGTGATGGAGGCAGATTCATTTGTGGCTTTCAAAAGGGAATTGGATAAGTACCTGAAGGAAAAAAAAATTGCAGGGCAATGGGGAAAGGGTGGGGGAGTGGGACTAGCTGAAGTGCTCTAGCAGAGAGCCGGCATGGGCTCGACGGGCCGAATGGCCTCTTACTGTATTGTAACCATTCTATAATTCTATGATTCTATTCTATGATTCTTCTTTTCAATTTTCTCCCTTCTTCTGTTGAAGGCGATTGTTGTATGAACGCATTCAAGCATAGAACCAGGCAGACAGGCTTCTAACTACGATGTTCTCTTTATTCTCTAAAAATGGCTGACTGCCGTCTTTCCCAGGTAATTCCCATAATGCAATGCACATTACATTACCGTATTAACTGGTGTTAAACTCGCAATTTACATTACCGTATTGACTGGTGTCAAACTCGCAATCAATACACAACATCCCCCTTTTCCTTGGAAACAAACTTGCAGTTTACAAACAGTTGCTTACAATAACACTGCATAACTTATTTGGTTTATAAACTTTTTACAAACTTGTGTCTTACCACACAACTAAATAATTCCCAGGTTTAAACATTTAACATCACCCATGCAGTTGTCGCACAGTTTATGTTGTGACATAATCAGACAGTCTTTGGGGTTTTCTTTTAACCCTTTGAGGTCTGGCTGTATTGGGTATGTCTGACATGTTGGTGTCAGTGGGTATTGCCTGTGTCACTGTGGTATGTGTGTCAGGGTCTACTATACTGTCCTCAGTCCCTTGTGTTTCCTCCTGCTCATGGAGTGTCTCCTTTGGTTCATTGGTTCTGTATTTCTTCACAAACGTAGTGTTTCTCGAGTAGCGTGCTCCTTCTGGAGATTCTACTACTACTTGACTCCCTGTTTTACTCAAATCTTTGTGCGGTGTGGCATTAAAAGGAGTGGTGAACTTGTCCACTTTGTCCTGCCGTACCAGCACCGTGTCTCCAACTTCCACCTCTGAGTATTGTGTTCTCCGCTGTTCATCTGCGTACAGTTTGGACTTGCCTTTTTGTTCTGCGTCCCGGTCACGTACTTCCATGTCTGCGCGCGACTCTGTGATGTCTGGCAGCTTTCCTCTCATTTTCCGTTTAAAGAGCAGCTCTGCCGGGCTCTTTCCTGTCGTGGCATGGTCAATGCTCCTGTACACAGTCACATATTTTCTAAGTTCACGTTTCCAATCTATTCCTTCTGACTGAGCAATTCTGATTCTCTTCATCAGCGATGCATATTCTGATTCTCTTCATCAGTGATGCATTCTGGCGCTCGACTTCTCTGTTAGCCTGAGCCCATTTTGCTGTCGTTTTCAGGTGTTTGATCCCATTGTTTTCACAGTATTCTTTGAATAATTCAGATCTGAATTGGGGACTATTATCAGATTTGCAGGTGATTGGCAAACCATGATGGCTGAAGATTGACTCTAAACTATCAATAACCTTCTCTGTTGTTGTGGAGGTCATGATGTCGTATTCATAGTAGCGACTATAATAATCAACTACCACAAGAATGGAGTGGTTGGATGGCAAGGGTCCCAGTAAGTCTATAGCTACATCCTGCCAGGGGCCCTCCGGTAATGGTGTTGGTCCCAACGGTTCAGGTGGGTCGGGTCTGGCTACTATCTGACAACCGTGGCACGCTTTACAGTGTTTTTCAGCTGCCTTGTCCATGCCAGGCCACCAAACCTTGGTTCTGAGATGTTGCTTTGTTCCAACTATTCCCAAGTGTCCTTCATGTGCTAACAACAGGGCTCGTGCGTGTAACACTGTGGGTAGCACGATGCGTGTTCCCCGAAGAACTAGGTACCCCACTACGCACAGCTCGTTTGCAATTGCTGCATAAGCTTTACAGTTCTCAAAATGTCCGTTTGTGATTGCCTTCCGTACCTCAATCAGCTCTGGGTCGGTAGCAGAGGCTTCCTCCACCTCTCTAGTAGTGAGTGCTTTTGGTGTCGCACTCACAGCTACAAATCTCACGTATTCATCTGAGCCATGAGAATGTCTCTCCTGTTTTGCTGTCTCCCCCAGCAATCGTGACAGTGGGTCTGCAATGTTTTGCTTGCCTGGAATGTGTATTACCTTAAAATCGTACGGCTGTAATCTAAGTACCCATCTCTCTATACGGGCACAGGGTTTAGAGTGTGGGCCGTATATCACTTGTAATGGCTTATGGTCAGTTACCAAGTTAAATTTTCGGACATACACATATGGATGCAGCCTCTCACAAGCCCATACAAGAGCTGAGGCCTCTCTCTCTGTTTGAGAGTATTTCCTCTCACAGTCTGTTAAACTACGACTTACATAACATATTGGCACCTCTTGTCCCTGTTGGTCCTGAACTAGTACTGCGCCTAAACCTACAGGACTGGCATCTGCTATCACCTTGGTTGGTGCGTCCTTATCAAAATATGCTAAAGTGCCGGATCTGGCCAACTCTTCCTTGAGTGCACTGAATGATTGTCTCTGTTGTGATCCAAATTTAAATGGTGTGTCTTTTCTCGTCAGGCGTCGCAGTGGCTCTGGTAGCGTTGCAAACTGCGGGATGAATCTGCTACTGTACCCAACGAGTCCCAAGAAACTCCTCACCTCTGTAGCATTCTCTAGTTCCCGAGCTTCTGCCACCACTCGCACTCTCTCTGCTGTTGGTCCAATGCCCTTTTCAGACAACAGGATTCCCATGAAAATCAATCGGTCCATGTTGAATTGGCACTTCTCTGAGTTTAGTGTCAGTCCACTTTCCATTAGTCTGGTCATGACAGCGTGCAGGCATCTATCATGCATTCCCTGGTCATGTGCATGCACGATAATGTCGTCTGAGATGTTTTCAACACCCTCTATTCCAGCTAAGGCATTAGCTATCTCGTGCTGATATTGCTCACTAGCTGAAGATACACCGAATATCAGCCTCTTGTACCTGTATACTCCGTTATGTACTGCAAACGTTGTGATTTCTCGTGACTCAGGGGTCAGTTCTAGCTGGTGATAACCCCATTTCAGGTCTAGCTTACTAAACACCGTCGAGCCATTCATACCTTGGAGTATCTCATCAACGGTGGAGATTGGATATCGTTCCCTCACTATTGCCTGGTTTGCTCGTCTCATGTCTAGGCATAACCTTACATCCTTATCCGCTTTTTGTACAATAACCACAGGATTTACCCATGGGGTGGGACCAGCTACAGGTTCGATAATGTCCATGTCCCTCAATTGTTTTATTTTGGCCTCTACTGCCTCCTTAAGTTGAATGGCATACGCCTGAGTGGCTGGGCCACAGGCTTCACTTGTGGGTCAATATACAAACTGATCTGTTTTGTGTTCAGCCTTCCTACTCCCTGGAACACCTTTGGATACCGCTGTTCTAGTAGCTGTCTTACATCTACCACAGCTGAGACATCTGCACCTATTTTTAAAACTCCCAGTTTCATGGCTGTCTCCCTTCCTAGCAACGGCTCGCCATGGCCTTTAACCACAATGAACTCCGCCTGCTCAGTTCTCTTACCTATTGTAATCCCACATGTGAATACACCTTTAACTGACAGTGGTCGGCTAGAAGCACAAGAGAATAACTTTCTCTCTGTCTTAGGGACATGTGACTGACACTTAATGTGTTCTGACTTTAATCCTTCCCATGTATTCTCATCTATCACATTATTAGTTGCACCCGAATCAATTAACATTCTCAGGTTTACTCCCCCCACACAAAAGGTAAGTCTCTCTGTCATGTTATTTCCAGTAACAGCAAATGCATAGTTATTTTGTTCCTCTACATTGTTCACACTGTGTTTCTTTGTACCCTTTGTGCGGCATACTTTGGAGAAATGATCCTTTCCCTTGCACTTATGACATGTTTGTCCGCATGCTGGGCATTTCGGATCTCTGCCCATGTGGTCTGTGTGTCCACATCTGTAACATTTCCTTTCGTTCCTATCACCATTTCCCTTTGGTTTCCCTGTTGAGCTTTTCGCATAATACCCTCTTTTCCGTGTAACACGACGAACAGTATCTGTCTCCGCCTTCTCTGTACATGATATGGCTGACATCTGCTCCTCGACGTTTTCACATTGTGAGGCCAATTGTAACATGCGGGCGAGCGTTAGACCATACCCTTCCTCTAGCGATTTCCTCCGCACATAGGCTGACGTGCACCTACTCAGGATAGCGTCTCTTATTTGATTATCCGCATCCCCCCAAAAGCACAGTCTTTAGCAGCCTGCCGCAAGCAAGTAGCAAATTGTTGCACAGTCTCACCTGTCTTCTGGGACAACTTATGAAAAGTCTGTCTAGCAAATGCTGCGTTGACCTGGGGCACGAAGTAGTGATTCAAAGCACTAACCACCGCCGTGTAGTCTGCTGGCTCTCCTGTGTCCGGTAGAGTCGAAAAGATATCCTGGACATCTGGTCCTGCTAGGTGTAGAAGTAGAGCTCTTCTCCTCTGCTTCGTGGCACCTGTAGAGATATCGTCGATAATGAGTCCTTTGCCGTCGGCATAAAGCTCAAAAGACGTTAACCACCTCGTCCATCTTGGACCCAACGTGGCTGGCTCGGCGAAACATGCAAAATTTTGAATGCCGGTCTTCTCCATCCTAGCTAACTAAAACTTGGGCAACTACCTATTTAAAAATGATTCCGTTCGTTATCCTCGTCACCAGTGTTGTATGAACGCATTCAAGCATAGAACCAGGCAGACAGGCTTCTAACTACGATGTTCTCTTTATTCTCTAAAAATGGCTGACTGCCGTCTTTCCCGGGTAATTCCCATAATGCAATGCACATTACATTACCGTATTAACTGGTGTTAAACTCGCAATTTACATTACCGTATTGACTGGTGTCAAACTCGCAATCAATACACGACAGCGATGATTCTCGTTGGGGTACAATTTCATTGGTGGCCTAAGCCAGCTGGTATCTCATCCATTATTTATCTGTGGGCGTCACTGGTGAATGCTTGCAGGCTACTCAACTGTGCAAAGCATCACATGTAAAAGAATTGAAAACGATTTGTAATAATGCTATTGTCTATCACCATCAAACTAACCTGGACCAGCCACACAAATGTCCTGGCTACTAGAACAGGACAGAGGCTGGGTATTCTGCAGCAAGCGGCTCAACTCCTGACTCCCCAAAGTCTTTCCACCATTTCCAAAGCACAAGTCAGGAGTGTGATGGAATACTCTCCACTTGCCTGGTTGAGTGCAGTTGCAACAACACTGAAGAAGCTCAACACCATCCAGGACAAAACAGCCTGCTTGATCGGCACCCCATTCACCAGCTTAAACATCCATCCACTCCACCACCAGTGCAATGTGGCTGCAGTGTGCACTATCTATAAGATGCACTGCAGCAACTCACCAAGACTTCTTCTGTAGCACCTCCCAAACCCACAACCTCCACCATCAAGAAGGACAAGGGCAGCAGGTGCATGGGGACACCATCTCAACATCAGTCGGGAAAATGCTGGAATCCATATTAAGGAAGTGGTAACAGGGCACTTAGAAAATCATAACGTGATTAGGCAAAGTCAACATGGTTTTATGAAAGGGGACTCATGTTTAACAAATTTATTAGAGTATTTTGAGGATGTAACTAGCAGGGTAGATAAAGGGGAACCAGTGGATGGAGTATACTTGGATTTTCAAAAGGCATTTAATAAGGTGCCACATAAAGGGTTGTTACACAAGATAAGGGCTCATGGGATTTTGGGTAATATCTTAGCATGAATAGAGGCTTGGTTAACGGACAGAACACGGAGAGTAAGGATAAATGGGTTATTTTCAGGTTGGCAGGCTGTAACTAATGGGGCGCTGCAAGGGTCAGTGCAGGGGCCTCAGCTATTTACAATCTATATCAATGACTTAAATGAAGGGACCGAATGTAATATATCCAAGTTTGCTGATGATACAAAGCTAGGTGGGAAAGTTAGCTGTGAGGAGGGCACAATGGGAGGAATTTTCCCAGCCCTGGGGAGGTGGGTATAGAGGCGGGACTGCCGGGAAAATGGCAGAAACTGGGAATCGGTACCGACCCTGCTCCCAACCCGCCTCCATGCCATCTTCCCGGGAGGCAGGTCCCTGAGTAGCGCAGGGACCCATCTCCTCGAGGCAGGAAGGGGATTAGAGCCAATTAACTACCCTTTAACAGGTAGTTTTGAGGCTTTTCTCCATTTTACGCCTGCAATTGCAGGCTTCCCGATGGCTGCGAACCTCGCCAGGGTCAGCGAGGCGAGCAGTGGGTCTGCGGGGGTGAGAGGGGTCGAAATGTCAGCTGTAGAGGTGAATGATGGGTGCAAATGTGGACAGGTAAGTATGAGAGGTGAGTGTAAAGTGTTGGAAGAAGTTTCCTTACCTTCGCTTCTTTCTGCAGGCTTCAACCCTTGGAGATCTGAAGGTGCCTCATCTCAACGGCAGAGATGACAGAATGGCTGCTGCATTCTCAGATGCAGCAGCCTTCTGCTTTCTGCTGAGGAGAGAGGTCTTGGTGAGCCTGTGTGCAAGGGCTCACCTTAGAACAGAGATTGTCAGTGTTTGACAGCTTCTCAAAGCTGTCAAATGCTGACAATTCATCTGTCAAAAAATTTGCAACGGATGAAGCGTCATACGCTGACGACCTCTGTCACTGGCTTTCACTTAACAAGGCGGGCTTAACAAGGCCAATCAAGGGAAAATAGCATGGGTTGGTCAGACGTCGCTGGGGGTGGGATTGATACCCGGAAACCAGAAGTCCCGCCTCCAGCACGCCTCCATTGTGAAAATCCAGCCCATTGTCTGCAATGGGTTTTGGACAGGTTAGGTGAGTGGGCAGTAAGGTGGCAGATGGAGTATAATGTGAGGAAATGTGAGGTTATTCACTTTGGTAGGAAGAATAGAAAAACAGAATATTTTTTAAATGGTGAGAAACTATTAAATGTTGGTGTTCAGAGAGATTTAGGTGTCCTCGTACAGGCAACACACAGAGTTAGTGTGCAGGTACAGCAAGCAATTAGGAAGGCAAATGGCATGTTGGCCTTTATTGCAAGTGGCTTGGAATACAAGAGTATGGAAGTCTTGCTACAATTGTACAGGGCTTTGCACAGTTTTGATCTCCTTATCTAAGGAAGGATACACTTGCCTTGGAGGCGGTGCAACGAAGGTTCACTAGATTGATTCCTGGGATGAGAGGGATGTCCTATGATGAGAGATTAAGTAGATTGGGCCGATACTCTCTGGAGTTTAGAAGAATGGGAGATGATCTTATTGAAACATATAAGATTCTGAGGAGGATTGACATGGTAGATGCTGAGAGGTTGTTTCCCCTGGCTAGAGAGTCTACAACTAGGGGGCATAGTCTCAGGATAAGGGGTCGGCCATTTAAGACTGAGATGAGGAGAAATTTCTTCACTCAGAAGGTTGTGAATCTTTGGAATTCTCTGCCACAGAGGGCTGAGAATGCTGAGTTGTTGAGTATATTCAATGCTGAGATAGATTTTTGGATTCTAAGGGAATCAAGGGATACGGAGATTGGGCATGAAAGTGGAGTTGAGGTCGAAGATCAGCCATGATCTTATTGAATGGCAGAGCAGGCTTGAGGGGCCGTATGGCTGACTCCTGATCCTAATTCTTATGTTCTTACGTTCTTATATCCTCCAAGTTCCCCTCCGAGCCACGCACCATCCTTACATGGACATATATCGCCGTTCCTTCATTGCCGCTGGGTCAATATCCTGAAGCTCCCTACCTAACGGCATTGAGGGAGCTTTTTCACCACATGGACTGCAGCGGTTCAAGAAGAATTCCCACCACCACCTTCTCAAGGGCAACTAGGGATGGGCAATAAATGCCAGCTTTGCCAGTGACGGCCACATCCTGAGAATGAAAATAAAACGTAGAGGGTATGTCCGCATTGTGTTAACCAAACACCCACAGTGATAACTGTAAAATGTAGAGTGTTCCTGATCGGAAATGATTCCTGTGTTTCTTGAGCCTTTGTTTCGATGAAGCTTTCATCCTGATGTTGATGTTGTTCAAATTTTAGTCTTTGGTGACGCTTATCCAATTACCGACTTGCATCACTTTGTGTCATAGCCTATGAAGTACTTTTAAGTGATGTCACTGTTGTAATGTAGGAAAATGCAGCAGCCAATTTGCCCACAGCAAGGTCCCATGAACAGCATTGAGATAACTGACCACATAATCTGTTTAGTGAGATTGGTAAATGTAGAGTCCGCGCCTTAATAATACACGGACTGCGGGAGAACAATAAACAGGTATTTTACTGAACGGAGAGTAACGTCAGACTGAAGTACAGAAGCCCGCTAGGGCTTTTTATACAGGTGTGGTCACTGCCGGTACTGCAGTATAAAATCAGTTCTTCTCTTAAAGGTACATACACAACAATTCCTCCCCTTTTAGATAAACAGTACATAACATTCATTTAACAACTAAATAATAACTAATTACAATTACAATTTTCTTTGTACTATATATGTCAACTGAAATAATTATTTATAAGTTCAGTCTTTGAGGAGGCTTCCTGATCCTGACTGGATAGCGCCTTTCTCGAGTATCCTGTTCTTGCGGTGGAGTCGATTCTGGCTCATTGTCATTGGTTGGTTCGTCAGCTTCCAATACCACTGCTTCTGAGGTAGACGCAATCTGTACTTCGGGTTCATTACCAGGTGCACATGCTTGTGGTATAGGTTTGGCTTGTTCCTGTGACTCTAGAATCTGGTCAGCATGGCGTCTCACGATGCTCTCTCCAACGTCCACTGTGTACATTAGTGGTCCCTGCTGTGTGCATATCGTTCCTGGCTGCCATTTTTCTGTTCGGTAGTCGCGGGCCAAGACTGGTTGTCCTATCTTGAAGCTCCTGGTTGGCTTCTCGTTGATGTGCTGGAATTGCTTATCCTCAACATCTTGTCTTATGTTTGGTTTGAGCAAATCCAGGCGACATCTTAGCCTTCGGTTGAAGAACATTATGGCTGGAGCTTGGTTGGTGACTGCATGTGTCACATTCCGGTAAGCAAACAAGAAATTATCTACCTTGTGTTGTAGTGGTATGTTGTCATTATACATCGCCTTTATTGCCTTTATAAAGGTCTGAACAGACCTCTCAGCCAATCCATTTGTGGCTGGATGATATGGGGCAGATGTGTAATGTTTCACCCCATTATTCCTCAGAAATCTCTGGAAATCCTCGGACACAAACTGTGGCCCATTGTCGGAGCAAATCTGTTATGGCAAGCCATCCCTGGCGAAGATGGTCCGTAGGACTGCAATAGTTTTCTCCGTGGTGGTGGAGGACATTTTGATGACCTCTGGACATTTTGAATGGGCATCCACAGCAATTAGAAACATTGAGTCCATAAATGGACCAGCAAAATTAATGTGTACCCGTTGCCATGGAGATGAGGGCCACTCCCATGGGTGTAGAGGGGCCTGTGGTGGTGCATTTTGGATTTTCTGGCATCCTGAGCAACTCTTGGTCAGGTCCTCGATTTGTTTATCGATTTCCGGCCACCACACATAAGCCCTGGCTAGGCTTTTCATTTTTACCCCTCCCAGATGACCCTCATGAAGCTCATTGATCACTCTGTCTCTCAACTTGGGTGGAATTACCACTCGGGATCCACACATCAGGGTCCCCCGGCACACTGACAGCTGTTCTCTCCTTGGCGAGAATGCTGGCAACAGTGAGTCGCCATGTGCTGGCCATCCCTTCACCGTCAAGTCATAGACCCGAGAGAGTGTCGGGTCATTTCGGGTTTCCTTCTCTATACTTGAGTTTGTAACAGGCAGACATTCGACTATGGTCGCATGGAATATCTCAACAGGGTCCACTGCAGGTGCTTCCTCTACCATAGGCAACGGTAGGCGCGACAGCCCATCAGCGTTTCCATGCTGCTTCGTACCCTTGTACTCTATGTCGTACTGATGTGCCCCTAGAAAAAGTGACCACCTTTGCAGCCGTTGCGCCATCATCACCGGAACGCCCTTCTTTGGGTTAAAAATGGAGACCAGGGGCTGATGATCAGTCAGTAGGGTGAATTTCTGCCCGTGTAGATAGTGATTGAACTTCTTCACCCCCCACACCAGGCTGAGGGCCTCCCTGTCAATCTGGGCATAGTTACAAGCGCGACGCAAAAGCTATTGGCCTCTCTGAACCGTCAAGGAATTTGTGTGACAGCACCGCTCCAATGCCATAGGGAGACGCATCACATGCCAACCGAATCAGTAGTGTTGGGTTGTAGTGGGCCAGTACTTCTTTTGAAGTGATTAGGCATTTACATTTCTGAAAGGCACGCTTACACTCATCACTCCATTTCCATGTTACTCCAGTTTGCAGCAGGGCATTCAGTGGGTGCAGAATTGTAGATAAATTCGGCAAGAACTTATGGTAGTAGTTCACCAGCCCGAGAAACGACCTCAGTTGCGACACATTTTCCGGTGCTGGAGCCTTGACTACAGCCTCAATCTTCTCTGGTGACTTATGCAACCCTTCCTCATCAATCATGTGGCCACAATACGAGAATTGTTTCCTGAAGAACTCGCATTTGGGGCGGTTGGCTCGTAGCCCATATTCCTGCAATCTAGTGAGCACCTGCTCCAGGTTGGCAAGGTGTTCACTGTCATTTTCGCCCGTAACCAGGATGTCGTCCAAATAACACTGGGTCCCCGGGATCCCTTGCAGGACTTGTTCCATCACCCTCTGCCAAATAGCCGGGGCTGATGCTACCCCGAATACCAGTCGATTGTACTGGTAAAGGCCTTTGTGAGTGTTTATCGTGAGGTATTTCCTAGATGCTTCTTCTACCTCCATTTGTAGATACGCTTGGGCCAAATCAATCTTCGTAAAGCGTTTCCCTCCAGATAGTGAGGTGAAAATATCTTCTATCCGTGGAAGTGGATATTGTACTGTGTGCAGGACTGGGTTCACAGTTACCTTGAAGTCCCCACAGATGCGAACCTTCTTCGGGTCCCCAGGCGTGCTGCTCAATGATTTCTTCATTACAGGAACGATGGGTGTGGCCCACTCGCTCCAGTCCACCTTGGACAGCACACCTGAACGCTCCAGACTCTCCAGTTCTGCTTCAACGGCTGGGCGGATCGCGTACGGCACCAGTCTGGCCTTAAAAAATTTTGGGTTTGCGTTATCTTCGATTTTTATCATTGCCTTTACTCCTTTTAGAGTCCCAAGTCCTTGTTGGAACACCTCTTTCGCGTCCGTTAGAATTTTTGACAGTCGTCCAGGTGTGACGTCATCATCCTTTTTGTCAGTCACAGTTAGCGCCTGAATGGAATGCCAATCCAATTGTATTTTTCAGATCCATTCACGTCCCAATAATGGTGGTCCTCCTTCTTGTAGTTTATATAGATACAGTTTCTGTGTTTACTTGCCGTTGTATTTAACTGACACCCTTATTTTTCCTCTGGGGTAGACTTTTTGCCCCGTGTATGTCTTCAATACAATGGACGTGTCCTTTAAGGGTATGTGTGAGAATAGCCCCTCATAGTCTCGTCGATTCATGACAGTTAGGGCTGATCCTGTATCCAATTCCATCTTTACTTGGGACCCTGCTATCATGAGGGTGACCCAAATGGTTCGGTGATCCTCCTTTGCAATCATGTTGTGTAACTTTAGACAACTTAGTCTCCTGCTCCCGGAGTCGTCATCACTCTCCTGATCTTCCGAACTACTGTCTGTCATTTTTTTTACTTTCTTGTACTTTTCCTTAGTAGTTCTTGTAGTGTTGGTTTTCTTTCCCGACCTGCAGACTCTTGCTATATGTCCCATTTTCCCGCATTGCCTGCATACTTTGTCCTTAAACCAGCAGTCCTTCTGATCATGGGTTGTTCTGCCGCAGCGATAGCACTTTTCTGCTCCATATGCCATTTTGTTAGCGCTGTATTCTTGTGGTTTCTGTTGTATTTCCGCAGCTCCCCGTGCTGCTGCTTCGTAGGATACTGCCACGCTGAAAGCCTGTTCTAGCGTCAGGTCCTTTTTCGAAAGTAGTCGTTTCTGGGTTCCTTCACTCTGGAGCCCACAGACAAATTTATCCCGTAAGGTGTCTGCCAGTCCTGCTCCGAACTGGCAGTGCTTCGAAAGCTTGCGTAGTTCCGTAAGATAGTCAGCATTGTTCTCATCTCTGTGCTGGTTTCTTTTATGGAACTTGAATCTTTCTGCTATCAGCAGCGGTGTAGGGTTTAGGTGTTCCTGTAAGATATTAACAATCTCTTCAAAACTTTTCTCCATTGGTTTAGCTGGGGTAATTAAATTCTGCAATAGGCCGTACGTTCTGGCGCCCATTAAATTTAATAATGCCGACGCCTTCTTTCCATTGGCCACCTCATTGGCATTGCAGTACACTTCAATTCTTTCCACATACGTGGTCCAGTCTTCTACCTTGTTGTCGAAAGCAGTGATACTGCCACTCTTCGGCATCTTGGGTGATATAAAATGGCGCCTCCCGCGCTTTTCCTTCTTCCCCAATGGAATAAAATGGCACCTCCTGCGCTTTTCCTTCTTCCCCAATGGAATAAAATGGCGCCTCCCGCACTTTTCCTTCTTCCCCTTGCTGCCACGCTGCTCCTAGTGTTCTATAGGGTAATGGCGGTGACCTGCGGTTTCGGCGCGTCTCACTTTTCCTTCTCCTCATTTTATTTTCTCTCCGCTGCCCGGTTCTTGAGCACCGACCACGCCCTGTGTGCTCCACCCTCTCTCTCTCTCTTTCCTCCCGGCGACGCTGCGCGGCCCCTTTGCAGAGCCGCTCGATCGAGCTCGAGCCCGCCGCAGTCCGGAAGGGTCAGCGCACTACCTGCTACCAGCACGATTTGCTGGAACACCTTGACTGGGGAGCCAAGCCCAGCTCTCCACAGCCTCTCACGCAATTCTCCGAACTCCGATGGATCCTTGGGCGGTTGCCCGCGGTCGACGCCCGTTGCTCTGACTTCGACCTCCAAGAAACTTCTTCTCAGGGAAAGATCCCCGTGAGGTGATGCAGTACTGCAGGTGAGTTCGAACCTGCTCGTCGCCACTGTAGAGTCCGCGCCTTAATAATACACGGACTGCGGGAGAACAATAAACAGGTATTTTACTGAACAGAGAGTAACGTCAGACTGAAGTACAGAAGCCTGCTAGGGCTTTTTATACAGGTGTGGTCACTGCCGGTACTGCAGTATAAAATCAGTTCTTCTCTTAAAGGTACATACACAACAGTAGAAGGTTAAATGTTGGCCAGGATACCAGAACTCTCCTGCTGTTCTTTGAATAGTGTCACGGGATCGAATATGTCCACCCAAACAGGCAGATGGGGCCTCGGTTTAATGTCTCATCTTAGAGACGGCGCCTCCGACAGTGCAGCACTCGCTCAGTATCGCATTGAAGTGTCGCTCTGGATTCTGTGCTCAAGTGTCCGGAGCGGGGCTTGAACCCATGACCTGCTACCACTGTTTCGGGAATAGATCCTTCCTTCGAACTCAGCAACTGTCTTTTTGCTTTACGAGCCTGCTGTGCGGTCCCAGGATTTTCTGCTTTTGCGCCAGATTTCCAGAACTCCAGGTTCCTTTTTTCCTTTTTCATAGCCCTGTGAGACATACAGCCTCCCGTAGAACCATGTCCCTGCCAGAGTCAGCTCCTTCCACAAAGGAACAGGAGAAATGAGGAAAACAAGTACATCAATCCAACTTAAAACACAATGTTACTCTCGCTGGTAAATGCTGTCCTTACCAGCGATGCCCACATCCCATAAACGGATAAAAAAATAAAATAAACCTGTGGTATTTTCTGTGGCATTATCGAAGGGAAAGGGCACAAGCACTGTCACGCATAAATGCTTCCTTGTTGTTGATCTTGGTGCCTTTAATAACAACAAATTAAATGTATTTTACTTTTTTTTCTGGTCAGGAGCAGGTTCCTAGGTGCTGCAGTTTTCTCCAGTGATATCAAGATGAAGCCATTCATTACAAGAATGAGTGTGTAGCCTTCCTGCCTACCCTAGTAAAACTACACTGACAGTCATCTCTGCTTTTATTTTAACTTCACTGATGTGGAGTTATTATCACTACAAGAATATATTCGCAATCACCTTGATGAAACCTCAGAGTGTCTTCAGGATCTTGAAGCAACGTACTCTGTGCTAAAACATCTCTAACATGATTACTTTACGTGATAGCACTGTTGTAAAGAAATACGACGGTAATAAAAAATGGATGTGTTAATCAATGATGCGATCAATGATCGTGCATAAGGCAGACTACCTTTTACATGGGGATAGTAGATCAGGACCCAAAGATGCCATAGCAACTAGAACACTTCATAAAATCAAAGGAACCAATGCGGGACCATTTTGCCGCACCATCCTTGCTAAAGAGCAATAAAATGAATAGCTCCCAGTGAAAAAGAATACAGATGTGACGAAAATTGTCAAGATTCACCAATGGAGTGGTGAGCAGTCGAGGTGCACAGACCAGGAGCATCTCAGGCTCTATTTCCCCATCTGTGCTGAGTTATCCGACCACAGCCAGAACAGGGCGAGTGTCAGCCGTGGCTCAGTGGGTAGCACTCTCACCTCGGAGTCGTGGGTCCAAGTCCCACTCCAGAGACTTCAGCACATAATCCAGGATGACACTCCGGGTACAGTACTGAGGGAGTGCTGCACTGTCAGAGATGCCGTCTTTCAAAGGAGGTGATAAACCGAGGCCCCATCTGCCCTCTCAGGCGGGCGTAAATGATTTCGAAGAAAAGCAGGGGAGTTATTCCCGGTGTCCTGGGGCCAATATGTATCCCTCAACCGACATCACTGAAACAGATTATCTGGTCAATTGTAATTGGGATTACGGAAACATGGCTCCAGGGTGACCAAGACTGGGAATTCAACATCCAGGGGCATTCAATATTCAGGAAAGACAGGCAAAAAGGAAAAGGAGGTAGGGTAGCATTGCTGGTTAAAGAGGAGATTAACACAATAGTAAGGAAGGATATTAGCTCTGATGATGTGGAATCTTTATGGGTAGAGCTGAGAAATACCAAGGGGCAGAAAATGTTAGTGGGAGTGGTATATAGACCCCCAAACAGTAGTGCTGAGGTTGGGGATGGCATTAATCAGGAAATTAGAGATGCATGCAGTAAGGGCACAGCAGTTATCATGGGTGACTTTAATCTACATATAGATTGGGCTAACCAAATTAGTAACAATACTGTGGAGGAGGAATTCCTGGAGTGTATACGGGATGGTTTCCTGGACCAATATGTCGAGGAACCAACTAGAGTTCAGGCCATCTTAGACTGGGTATTATGTAATGAGAAAGGATTAATTAGCAATCTTGTTGTGCGAGGCCCCTTGGGGCGGAGCGATCATAATATGATAGAATTCTTCATTAAGATGGAGAGTGACGTATTTGACTCAGAGACTAGAGTCCTGAATTTAAATAAAGGAAACTATGATTGTATGAGGCGCGAGTTGGCTAGGATGGATTGGGGAACGTTACTTAAAGGGTTGACGGTGGATAGACAATGGCAAACATTTAAAGATCGCATGGATGAACTACAGAATTTGTTCATCCCTGTTTGGCATAAAAATAAAACAAAAAAGGTGACTCAACCATGGCTAACAAGGGAAATTAGGGATAGCATAAGATCCAAGGAGGGGACATATAAATTGGCCAGAAAAAGCAGCAAACCTGAGGATTGGGAGCAGCTTAGGATTCAGCAAAGGAAGACAAAGGGATTAATTAAGAGGGGGAAAATAGAGTATGAGAGTAAGCTTGCAGGGAACATAAAAACTGACTGTAAAAGCTTCTATAATAATGTGAAGAGGAAAAGATTGGTGAAGTCAAGCGTAGGTCCCTTGCAGTCAGAATCAGGGGAATTTATAATGGGGAACAAAGAAATGGCAGACCAATTAAATACATACTTTGGTTCTGTCTTCACAAAGGAGGACACAAATAACCTCCCAGAGATGTCGGGGAACATAGGGTCTAATGAGAGGGAGGAACTGAATGAAATCAGTATTTGTAGGGAAATGGTGTTAGGGAAATTGAGGAGATTGAAGGCTGATAAATCCCCAGGGCCTGATAATCTACATCCTAGGGTACTTAAGGAAGTTGCCCTAGAAATAGTAGATGCATTGCTGGTCATCTTCCAAACTTCTATAGACTTTGGAACAGTTCCTATGGATTGGAAGGTAGCTAATGTTACCCCACTACTCAAAAAAGGTGGTAGAGAGAAAACGGGGAATTATAGACCGGTAAGCCTGACATCGGTAGTGGGGAAAATGCTAGAGTCCATTATAAGAGGTGTAATAGGAGAGCAGTTGGAAAACAGTGACAGGATCGGACAAAGTCAACATGGATTTACAAAAGATAAATCGTGCTTGATTAATCTAGTGGAATTTTTTCAGGATGTAACTGGCAGAATAGATAAGGGAGAACCAGTGGATATGGTGCATTTGGACATTAAGAAGGCTTTCAATAAGGTCCCGCATAAGAGATTAGCATGTAAAGTTAAAGCACATGCAATTGGGGGTAAGGTACTGACTTGGATAGAGAACTGGCTGGCAGATAGGAAGCAAAGAGTTGGAATAAACGGGTCTTTTTCCGAGTGGCAGGCAGTGACTAGTGGGGTACCGTAGGGATCGGTGCTAGGACCCCAGCTGTTCACAATATATATTAATGATCTAGACGAGGGAACTAGACGTAATATCTCCAAGTTTGCAGATGACACAAAGCAGGGTGGGCATGTGTGCTGTGAGGAGGATGCCGAGAAACTCCAGTATGATTTGAACAGGTTGGGTGATTGGGCAGATGCATGGCAGATGCAGTATAATGTGGATAAATGCGAGGTTATCTACTTTGGTGGCAAAAACAGGAAGGCAGATTATTATCTGAACGGCAATAGATTGGGAGAAGGGGAAGTGCAACGAGACCTGGGTGTCCTTGTGCACCAGTCGCTGAAGGTAAACATGCAAGTGCAGCAGGCGGTTAAGAAGGCAAATGATATGTTGGCCTTCATAGCGAGAGGATTTGAGTACAGGAGCAAGGATGTCTTGCTGCAGTTGTACAGGACCTTGGTGAGACCACACCTTGAGTATTGTGCGCAGTTTTGGTCGCCTTATCTGAGGAAGGATGTTCTTGCCATGGAGGGAGTGCAGCGAAGATTCACCAGACTGATACCTGGGATGGCAGGAATGACGTATGAGGAGGGATTGGGTCGATTGGGCTTATATTCGCTGGAGTTTAGAAGAATGAGAGGGGATCTCATCGAAACTTATAAAATTCTAACAGGACTAGACAGACTAGATGCAGGAAGGATATTCCCGATGGCGGGGGAGTCCAGAACCAGGGGTCACAGTCTAAGGATAAGGGGTAAGCCATTTAGGACAGAGATGAGGTGGAATTTCTTCACCCAGAGAGTGGTGAACCTGTGGAATTCTCTACCACAAAAGGCAGTTGAGGCCAATTCATTAAATATATTCAAAAAGGAGTTAGATATATTTCTTGAGGCTGAAGGGATCAAGGGATATGGGGAGAAAGCAGGGACAGGGTACTGAATTTGGATGATCAGCCATGATCTCATTAAATGGCAGAGCAGGCTTGAGCGGCCAAATGGTCTACTCCTGCTCCTATCTTCTATGTTTCTATGTTATCTCATTGTTGTTTGTGTGCAAATTGGCTGCCACGTTCCCTACATTACAAAATTGACTACATCTCAAAAGTATTTCATTGGCTGTTAAGTGCTTTGGGACATCATGAGGTCACGAAAGGCGTTGTATAAATGCGAATCTTTCTGTGTGGATTAGTTAAGGGCTTGTGATGGTAAATTTGGCCAAACCGCTATCTGTAACCATGGCAGCAACTGCCCTACAACGAGGTAATTTACAACCGGCCAAAGCTTAAGACATCCAGCGGTACATTAGATGTATTTATGCTAATGTGCTACCTTAATGAGTGTTAATGAGTTATCTGACCTTTGTTAATTATTCCCTTGTATCTGTATTCTTGAACGTTTTCCAAGCAAGTGGATTTTAATCGGGAAATTTTGTGCTCATCAGAAAGAAGCATGTTAGCGCCGATAAATGCAATACTATAATATAGTGAGACTAATCAATCTGCCATGGCATTGTGTGAAGGGTTTCAAAGAAGAAAGAAAAAGCCCTTGCATTTCTATAGTGCCTTTCACGACCACCAGACGTCCCAAAGCGCTTTACAGCCAATGAAGTACTTTTTGAAGTGCAGTCACTGTTGTAATGTAGGAAACGTGGCATCCAAATGGCGCACAGCAAGCTCCCATAAACAGCAATGTGATAATGACCAGATAATCTGTTTTAATGATGTTGATTGAGGGATAAATATTGGCCCAGGATACCGGGGAGAACTCCCCTGCTAGTCTTCGAAATATGCAGTGGGATCTTTTATGTCCACTTGAAATAGCAGACGGGGCCTCGGTTTAACATCTCATCTGAAAGACGGCACCAGCGATGGTGCAGCACTCCCTCAGCACTGCACTGGAGTGTCAGCCTGGATTTTTGTGCTCAAGTCTCTGGAGTGGGACTTGAACCCACAACCTTCATTCTGACAGCCCCCGTGCACTAAATAAACGGCA
The DNA here is from genome assembly GCF_052327205.1 of Somniosus microcephalus. NCBI lineage: Eukaryota > Metazoa > Chordata > Chondrichthyes > Squaliformes > Somniosidae > Somniosus > Somniosus microcephalus. The sequence goes on along the minus strand of NC_141000.1, from coordinate 119,099,628 downwards.
CCATCCGTCGCTAATGGAGCCTTGGAGTTGATTCCTGGTCTGGATCTATTTTTCTCAGTAACCACTGCAGTGATAACTGCAGAACCCGCTGTGAATTATTTGTAAGGAGGTTTCAGCTTACCCCGGAGGACTGCTCATTTTTGGTGGGAAACAACCAGTTTGAAGAATGGCTGCTGTGCCCCTTTTTCTTCATCATCGTTCACTCCTAAAGCCATAGTTGGTCCAGCCAGCAAGAAGGAGTGGAGTTTCAGTCTTAGTTATCGGAAAGGTGGCTGGACAAGTTGAGAAGGCCGTTAAAAAAGCATACGGGATCCTTAGGTTATTAATAGAGGCAAGGGGGGAGAAATTCGGTTGCTTTGCACCTCCCGTTAGCGCCCTAAGAGGGCGCTAATAGGACGCAAAGCAACTAGCGCCCGGGCGCGGCGATGTTTGCGCTGCTCATGTAATCGACCAGACATTTTGCAGCGGCGCTAAACACTACCGCCACAATCTCCTGCGCCCGCAGGTCGTGACGTCAGTCGAGCGCGCAATGCCCCGGTAGCGCCCCGGACCGGATATTGAGTGGCGCTCCCTGCCTTACCACCTGCCGCTAGCAACGACAGGTTGAGGGGAGTGTTTTGCAGTTGGAAAGGGACTGGGGGAGCGCTATTTAAAGGCGACCGCCTCCTGCCTTTTTTTGTCGGAGACATTTTTGCACCACGCATTCTGAGAGAGAGAGAGAGAGACTTCTAGAGAGATTCAACGCTGTGTGAAGGAGTTTTGGGTACTGAGCAGCACTTTGCGGGTTCATTTTGATTTGTCCTTCCTTGCATCGATTTAGAAGAGACTATGGGGGCTGCACTCTGAGCTCTTTACCTGGGTCTCTCCATTGTTCTTTCCAGCAGATTTGATGTACAGGTCTCTCCAGGCCGAGATTCAAGGCTGCAATGAACAGGGTGTGGATGGAGAGCAAAATCGACCCTCCCCTTTAACAACTGTCCGGCGCCAGTGTGTCTGTGTTCCATTGCTGACTGACATCACATGAGCTTCGCCAGCGCTGTGAGGTAGCGCCTCGCTCCTCGGCTTTAGCGCCTTAAGAGACGTGTGTAGCGCCTGATTTAGCGCTCCAATCACCTCCAGAGGCGATAGAAGCCAAGTTTGCAGTCGGAGGCGATAATTAGCGCCAGGCGCTAAACTTTGCGTCTGGCCGATAATTGCACCCCAAACGGGGCGATACCGAATTTCTCCCTCGTAGAGTACAAAAGCAAGCAAGTTATACCAAACTTTTATAAATTTCTGGTTGGACCCCAGCTGGAGTATTGTGTCCAATTCTGGGCACCGCACTTTAGGAAGGATGTCAAGGCCTTAGAGAGGGTGCAGAGGAGATTTACTAGAATGGAACCAGGGATGAGGGACTTCAGTTATGTGGAGAGACTGGAGAAGCTGGGATTGTTCTCCTTAGAGCAGAGAAGGTTAAGGGGAGATTTAATAGAGATGTTCAAAATCTTGAAGGGTTTTTATCGAGTAAATAAGGAGCAACTGTTTCCAGTGGCAGGAGGGTCGGCAACCAGACGACACAGATTTAAGGTAACTGGCAAAAGAACCAGAGTGATGAGGAGAATTTTTTTTACGCATTGAGCTGTTATGATCTGGAAGGCATCAAGGGGTATGGGGAGAGAGCGGGAATATGGTATTGAGATAGAGGATCAGCCATGATCATATTGAATGGCGGAGCAGGCTCGACGGGCCAAATGGCCTACTCCTGCTCCTATTTTTCTATGTAAGAAGTCACACAACACCAGGTTATAGTCCAACAGTTTTATTTGAAATCACAAGCTTTCGGAGCGTTGCTCCTTCGTCAGGTGAAGTGGAGAGATGCATAAAGACACAACTTATATAGTCAGAGAATAATGCCAGATGATTACAGGTAATCTTTCTAACTGCCATTTATCACACCTTGGCAGAGAGATAATCATAGCAATCAAAGGTATGAATGGAGCCCAAACAAGAAAGTCAGGAAAACATTACATCAAAGAACAATGAGGTGAGGTCACAAGGGGTCAAATGTTGCAGATGCTGGGGTCTGTATGAAAAACAAAAAACAGGCAAAAAAACATTTTTTTTGCTGGAAATCACAGCAGGTCCGGTCGCATCTGTGTAGAGAGAACAAGCCAATGACAACTCGAGTCTGGTGGGGTTACATGTAGCGTGACATGAACCCAAGATCCCGGTTGAGGCCGCCCTCATGAGTGCGGAACTTGGCTATCAGTTTCTGCTCTACGATTTTGCGTTGTCGTGTGTCTCGAAGGCCGCCTTGGAGAATGCTTACCCGAAGATCGGAGGCTGAATGTCCTTGACTGCTGAAGTGTTTCCTGACTGGGAGGGAACACTCCTGCCTGGTGATTGTTGCGCGGTGTCCGTTCATCCGTTGTCGCAGTGTCTGCATGGTCTCGCCGATGTACCATGCTCCAGGGCATCCTTTCCTGCAATGTATGAGGTAGACAACGTTGGCCGAGTCACATGAGTATGTACCATGTACCTGGTGGGTGGTGTCCTCACGTGTGATGATGGTATCTGTGTTTTTCTATGTATGGCCTCCTTCTGTGCTGTATCATTCTATGATTCTATGATTTTAGTTATGTTCCCAAGCTGCTAATGCTGACTGAAATCCGTTCAAAGCAGCACAAGGACATGACTGACAAGGTCGCTAACAAGCATAGTTCGACTTAACGACAGTGAAATGTTGCCGTGAGATTTGTGCCAGTTAAGATCATGAGGTGTTGGAGGGAAGAATTGAAAATTAAGGAGCAAATTTCAGGAAACAAATCACATTTGGAAAGGGAAAAGTTTTACTGTCAGCTCTTAATGATTTCTTTGTGATGGCAGTGATATCGTGGGTCACTTCATGTTCAAGATGATAGACTAGAGTGGTCATTAAAAGGTAATCACGGTATGTTTGGTGATGAAGCGAGAAGCCATGCTCCTTCAACTTCCGATATGTCTAGTCACGCCTGATTCATTTCTGCTGTGAAATAGTCCGATGTCTACAATAAATATTGAAGAGTGTCATAGTGAAACTGGAGAGGTTGCATGTTTTTTTTGGAGGGAGGGAGGGGCTTAATTTAATGTTAATCAAAGTGCTGGAGAATAAAAACATTGGCTTATTAGCATCAGCTTCGAGGACTCGAAGGAAAAGTACCATGTTAATGGGATGTAGAGGGAAATGCGATGAATATTCACTCCTGGCTCAAAGATTAGCACAAAGAAACAGCTATCAGGGATTCAGGTACCCAGGCTAGTGGTTTATTCTGTGGCCCGCACTTCTTTCAGCCCACTGATGTTGTGCTGCCTTCCTTTAGGAATTTATGTTAGTTTTCAAGTTAATTCAGGGGTTTGAATAATTTGGGTCGATTTCCATTGTGTGCCACCACCTAGTGGATATTTGGTACCTAGCAAGTGCAGTAAAGTGCAGTAAAGCGCAGTAAAGTAAACTGCTGTATAGCACAAGACCTGCAGCTCGACACATGGTCTTGCAGTTATTTTCTTGTTATGCGTCGGCCTTCACAGAATCACAGAATCACAGAATCCTCACAGTGCAGATAGAGGCCATTTCGGCCCATCGAGCCTGCACCGACACATATCCCACCCTATCCCTGTAACCCCACGTATTTAATCCCCTAACACTAAGGGTCAATTTATCATAGCCAAATCAACCCAAATCAACCTAACCTGCACATCTTTGGACTGTGGGAGGAAACCGGAGCACCCGGAGGAAACCCACGCAGACACAGGGAGAATGTGCAAACTTGGACACTATTTGTCTGTAAGTACTTGAGAATGTTATAGATGATTAGTGTACACTATATTTTGCAGAAAATGTTTAGTTTGTAACCTTTCTCTGTAAGCAAACCTGCACAGCTAGCCGCGAAGTGCTCGCTCTCTGTGTCTAGCTGGTTAACTTGTAGCTGTATTTTGATGCACTATGTACAGGGCTAATTTAAAGTGAATGTAAGAGAATGCCTTTCAGTTTGCTAAATGTATATTCACAGTAAGCTGTGTTTTCACGTGTTTTGGTAAGTTACATGCCAAATGTACTGTGTTGCTCAGGCTTACCTAAATTTGTATATGCATATCATGTGCTTGTGTACTAATGTATTCTTCCATTTCTGTATTGTATTTCAGTTTCACAATAAGAATCTTTCAAACAGCCCTTTCCAATATTTATCTCAGAACCTACACCAGTAAAAACAGAGTATCTGATCATCTAGCACGTTCGTGGGAACTGTGTGCAAATTGCTGGCATTACAACATTGACGAAAGGTATAAAGGTTTATCATTGGCGGTGGGGTGTGTTGGGACATCCTGAGGATGTGGCAGGTGCTATTTAAATGCAAGTTTTTTCTTAAATATAAAAAAGGCTTGCATTTCTACAGTGTCTTTCATGACCTCAGGACGTCCCAAAGCGCTTTACTGCCAATTAGGTACTTTTGAAATGTTACGGCCCAGAAATTCCGTTCGCAGCCCTCCCGCGGGCGGAGGGCTGCGATTTGGAAAAATCTCCGCTTGGACCGGAGGGCTCCCGGGAGGCGCAGAATTCCATTGCTGTGCCTCTTCAAACTGCCGGTGTGCAGGGCCCGCGTATCCCAAGGGCGCAGGCAACTCGCAGCATCCCCTGGGATCACGTGGGCCATGGGGAACCAATCAGAGCAGGAAATCTCCATTCAGATTTGACAGGAAGACCTGTCAAACCTATGAATAGAGTTCAGCCCCAAAACATAAGTAAAACTTCAAATAATTTTATTTTTTAAATCACATTTTTAATATGACTGTAAATTACATAAATAAAATAAAATTTAAATTTTTGAAAAAAATTATTAAACTTTTTAACGGGGCTAAAAATAAATTTAGCCTTTCTTTAAAGTATTTTAAAATGATAAATCATGGAAATTATTTTTTTTCACTTTCTTCACCTCTTAGCCTGGTAAAAGCAGGCCTTGCGCTGCTTTTCCAGGCACAGCTGTTTCAGACTTACCTGGACTGAAGCAACTGTGGAAAAAAACGGAAGTTCCAGCCGTACGCGCTGCCTCTCCGGCGCAGGCGTTTGACCGGTGAAGCCCTTTCTTTGAGGAACGGAAGTTCCGGTTTCCAGGGCATGCGCAGTGCATGCCTAAAACCGGCACTTCCGTTGGCCCTACGGATGAGTACACAGCGCGTACACACCCGTAGGGGACGGAATTTAAGGGCCGTTGTCACTTTTGTAATGTAGGAAACGCAGCAGCCAATTTGTGCACAGCAAAGTCTGACAAACAGCAATGTGATACTGATCAGATAATCTATTTTAGTGATGTTGGTGAAGGCATAATTATTGGCCAGGACACCAGAAAGAACTTCCTTGCTCTTTTTTGAAATAATGCCATGGGATCTTTTACGTCCAACTGAGAGGGCAGAAGGGGCGTCAGTTTAATGTTTCATCCAAAAGACAGCACCTCTGACAGTGCAGCACTCCCACAGTACTGCACTGGGAGTGTCAGCCTAGATTATGTGCTCAAGTCTCTGGAGAAGAACTTCACCCCACAACTTTCTGACTCAGAGGTGAGAGTGCTACTGACTGAGCCAATGCTGACATACCTGGTGAATACTGGCGACTGATGCCATGTTTGCCAGGGAAACATCCTTATCACATTCTCTGTAGCAGACACATCAAATGGAGAGAGCTTTAACCGCAGCAGTGCAGGGCATTATGGACAGGAAGCAGTCATAATGCTGCAGGGCTCAGTGCCCACATTTTGGGTAGGAAATTAAACAGCGAGGGCAGGTGGGGTGGGGAGGGATGAGCGGGTGGGGTGGGGAGGGACGGGTGGGCAGGTGGGGAGGGATGGGCGGGTGGGGTGGGGAGGGACAGGTGGATGGGGTGGGGAGGGACGGGCGAGTGGGTGGGGTGGGACGGGTGGGCAGGTGGGGAGGGATGGGCGGGTGGGGTGGGGAGGGACGGGCGAGTGGGTGGGGTGGGACGGGTGGGCAGGTGGGGAGGGATGGGCGGGTGGGGTGGGGAGGGACGAGCGAGTGGGTGGGGTGGGGAGGGACGGGCGGGTGGGGTGGGGAGGGATGAGCGGGTGGGGTGGGGAGGGACGGGTGGGCAGGTGGGGAGGGATGGGCGGGTGGGGAGGGACGGGCGGTGGGTTGGGGAGGGACGGGTGGGCAGGTGGGGTGGGGAGGGACGGGTGGGGTGGGGTGGGACAGGTGGATGGGGTGGGGAGGGACGGGTGGGGTGGGGTGGGGAGGGACGGGTGGGGTGGGGTGGGACAGGTGGATGGGGTGGGGAGGGACGGGTGGGGTGGGGTGGGGAGGGACAGGTGGGCAGGTGGGGAGGGATGGGTGGGTGGGGTGGGGAGGGACGGGTGGGGTGGTGTTAGACGGGTGGGGTGGGGAGGGACGGGTGGGGAGGGACGGGTGGGGTGGTGTTAGACGGGTGGGGTGGGGAGGGACAGGATGGGTGGGGGTGGGGAGGGACAGGTGGATGAGGTGGGGAGGGACGGGCAGGTGTGGTGGGGAGGGATGGGCAGGTGGGGTGGGGAGGGACGGGTGGATGGGGTGGGATGGGATGGGACGGGTGGGGTGGTGTTGGACGGGTGGGGTGGGGAGGGATGGGTGGGTGGGGTGGGATGGGATGGGTGGGGTGGGACGGGATGGGTGGGGTGGGGAGGGATGGGTGGATGGGGTGGGGAGGGACGGGTGGGTGGGCTGGGGAGGGACGGTGTGGATGGAGTGGGGTGGGATGGGACGGGTGGGGAGGGATGGGTGTGTGGGGTGGGGAGGGATGGGTGGATGGGGTGGGGAGGGACGGGTGGGGTGGTGTTGGACGGGTGGTGGGCGTGGTGACTCTTAGGAGACCAGGGATAACATCTACATCAATAACTGCTGACCCCACTGAGAAACTCGCTGACAATTGAGAAGTGGTTGGTCCATTGGTTGGTTCTTGGCTACAAGCCCCCGTGCAAGAATAACGAGCCACCCAACTTTGGCACAATGAATTAGTGCCTGTAAAGGGGCAATGGTTATGTACAATGCTTTAAGTAAGAAAGTGTCCACTCAGGAAACAGCTCAGACCAGTTTATTTAAAGATTGTGGTGAGGCCAAAAGAAGCATGATTGTTGCTTCTGGCTCCCACAAGAATCATCCGGCCCACTGTCAACCAGTCTGCCTGCGTCCCCACCTCCCCACTGCCATTGCCACCCCGCCACCGCACTTCAAGATACAACCACTTGCTCGTCTCCACGAGGAGCCCCTCGGATTCCGCCCCCTCCCCAACCGGTGAGGTGCCAGTCAGCGTACAGACCAACCAGACCTCAGGCAGTAACCAAAAGAGGCCTAACCCTCAAAATGGCTCGGGCCTCGTAGCCATTCACATGGGGGCGAACAGTGTGAGCGCTCCACCCACCACCCACCCAAAGTCTGCCCAAACTTAACATCTACCTCAGGAGGTCAAGGCTAAGTGTAGTTCTCAGGTGAATGAGGTTAGAGTCTGGCGGGGATAATTGGAGCAGTACATGCAGATGTATTTCCATTCCCATTCTAAAATCATACACTCTGTCTTTATTTTTACATTGCCATTATAAATTCCTGTGTCCCCATTTATAATGGGAACTTCCTATGTAAAATTCCTGCTGATTACCACCTACCGCCCTCCCTCAGCGGATGAATCAGTACTCCTCCATGGGGAACACCACTTGGAAGAAGCACTGAGGGTAGCAAGGGCACAGAATGTGCTCTGGGTGGGAGACTTCAATATCCATCACCAAGAGTGGCTCGGTAGCACCACTACTGACCGAGCTGGCCGAGTCCTGAAGGACATAGCGCCAGACTAAGCCTGCGGCAGGTGGTGAGAGAACTAACACGAGGGAAAACCTACTTGACCTAATCCTCACCAATCTACCTGTTGCAGGTACATCTGTCCACGACAGCATTGGTAGCAGTGACCACCGCACAGTCATTGTGGAGATGAAGTCCCGTCTTCACACTGAGGACACCCTCTATCGTGTTGTGTGACACTACCACCGCACTAAATGGGATAGATTCAAAACAGATCCAGCAGCTCAAAACTGGGCATTCATGAGGCGCTGTGGCCCATCAGCAGCAGCAGAATTGTATTCCACCACAATCTGTAACCTCATGGCCTGGCATATCCCCCACTCCACCATTACCATCAAGCCAGGCGACCAACCCTGGTTCAATAAGTAGTGTAGAAAAGCATGCCAGGAGCAGCACCAGGCATACCTAAAAATGAGGTGCCAACCTGGGGAAGCTGCAACACAGAACCACATACATGCTAAAAAGTAGAAGCAGCATTCTATAGAAAGAGTTAAGCGATCCCACAACCAATGGATCAGATCAAAGCTCTGCAGTCCTGCCACACCCAGTTGTGAATGGTGGTGGACCATTAAACAACTAACGGGAGGAGGAAGCTCCTTGAATATCCCCATCCTCAATGATGGCAGAGCCCAGCATACAAGTGCAAAAGACAAGACTGAAACATTTACAACCATCTTCAGCCAGAAGTGCTGAGTGGATGATCCATATCAGCCTCCTCCTGAGGTTCCCATCATCAAAGAAGCCAGTCTTCAGCCAATTCAATTCACTCCACGTGATATCAAGAAATGGCTGAGCGCACTGGATACAGCAAAGGCTATGGGACCCGACAACATCCCGGCTGTAATGCTGAAGATTTGTGCTCCAGGACTAGCCACACCTCTGGCCAAGCTGTTCCAGTACAGCTACAACACTAGCATCTATCTGACAATGTGGATAACTGCCCATGTACGTCCTGTCCACAAAAAGCAGGACAAACCCAAACCATCCAATTACAGCCCCATCAGTCAACTCTCAATCATCAGCAAAGTAATGGAAGCTGTTGTCGACAGTGCTATCAAGCAGCACTTAACTCATCAATAACCTGCTCACCGATGCTCTGTTTGGGTTCCGCCAGGACCACTCAGCTCCAGACCTCATTACAGCCTTGGTCCAAACATGGACAAAAGAGCTGAATTCCAGAGGTGAGGTGAGAGTGACTGCCCTTGACATCAAGGCAGCATTTGACCGAGTGCGGCATCAAGGAGCCCTAGTAAAACTGAAGTCAATGGGAATCAGGGGTCACCATTGACCAGAAACTTAACTTGGCCAGCCACATAAATACTGTGGCAATAAGAGCAGGTCAGAGGCTGGGTATTCTGCAGTGAGTGTCTCACCTCCTGACTCCCCAAAGCCTTTTCACCATCTACAAGGCACAAGTAAGGAGTGTGATGGAATACTCTCCACTTGCCTGGATGAGTGCAGCCTCAACAACACTCAGGAAGCTCGACATCATCCAGAACAAAGCAGACCATTTGTTTGGCACCCCATCCACCACCTTAAACATTCACTCCCTCCACCACCGGCGCACCGTGGCTGGAGTGTGTACCATCTACAAGATGCATTGCAGCAATTCGCCAAGGCTTCTTTGGCAGCACCTCACAAACCCACAACCTCTACCACCTAGAAGGACAAGGGCAGCAGGCACATGGGAACACCACCACCTGCAAGCCCCTCTCCAAGTCACACAACATCCTGACTTAGAAGTATATCACCTTTACTTTATCGTCACTGGGTCAAAATCTTGGAACTCCCTCCATAACAGCACTGTGGGAGCACCTTCACCACACGGACTGCAGCGGTTGAAGAAGACGGCTTACCACCACCTTCTCGAGGGCAATTAGGGACGGGCAATAAATGCTGGCCTTGCCAGCAATGCCCACATTCCATGAATGAATAAAAGAAAACATGTCACGTTGTAATTCCACCCTCAAAACAGTGTTGGCACTGCAGATGTAAGATTTTTAATAAACATTGCTTTCTCAGCGAAACCTACACCTTCTTAGAGGCTCTGATGGGTAAGGACCAATTATTTTTTAATGTTTGGAAGACATGCCAGGCTACCTGTGGTGCTGGCCATAGTAGCAGAAGACTGGGCAGAGATCTGTTACATTTGTTAGGTCTTTTACCCTTTCGACTTTTGACTTCTGTTTTTTGGATGACTCACAGAGGAGCCCTCATTCCCTACGTTCTTGAGAGTGCTTTCCCTTGCTCTAATATCTAGGTAAAATGTTGCAGTGCGCACAGCAAAATAAATAGAGACTCTTTCTTCCCACTAATTATGGCCCTAACCTGCATCTCCAAGTGATCTATATCTTTCAAAGACTGCAGAGTAACACTAACACTCAGTTAGGCTTTAAATGCCAAATGAATTTATTGAACAGTAAATGAACAAGCAAATACAAACAGAACTATAAAACATACCTCCTTGCTCCTTGTGGATTATAAACTGATAAATAGTTAAATTATGACAATAATTACTTTCTATGTAATTAATTTATGAGTCCTTTCTTTTCTAACTGCAGAAATTATTTGGCTAATTTTCTCACCAGTGTTTTGAGTCTGAAACCTTTCTTTGAAAGCTTAGGGCTGGATTTTCCAAGCCTCGAGGAGGCGGGCATGGAGGCGGGACAGCTGGTAAACTTGGAGAACATGGGGGCGGATGGCAAACTCACCCCCATCCTGCCTCCGCGCCCTTTTGCCAGGAGGCAGAAAGATGTGTTGCTTTGGGTCGTGTCTCCTGGAGACGGGAAAGGCATTAAATACTTTTAACTGCCTGTTAACAGGTTGTTAACAGGCAGAAAAAAGGATTAGTGCCATTTTACCTTCACAGGTGAAGGCTTCCCAACATCGGAGAACCCCGCCGGGTTAGAGGAGACGTGAAGGAGGTCTGCGGCGGTCGGAGGCACCTGGAAGTAAGATGTAGAGGTGAGTGATGGGTGCAAGTGTGGCGTGGTAAGTGTGCAAGGTGAGTGAGAAGTTTAAAAAAGTGTTCACTTACCTTGTTTTCTTCCTATAGGCTTTAGCCGTGGTGGATCGGGAGAGCCAACATCACAGAAATCACAGAAATCCCACAGTGCAGATAGAGGCCATTTCGGCCCATCGAGCCTGCACCGACACATATCCCACCCGATCCCCGTAACCCCTACACCAACACATATCCCACCCTATCCCCGTAACCCCACGTATTTAATCCCCCTAACACTAAGGGTCAATTTATCATAGCCAATCAACCTAACCCGCACATCTTTGGACTGTGGGAGGAAACCGGAGCACCCGGAGGAAACCCACGCAAACACGGGGAGAATGTGCAAACTCCACACAGACAGTCGCCCGAGGCCGGATTTGAACCCGGGTCTCTGGTGCTGTGAGGCAACAGTGCTAACCACTATGCCATCGTGCTTGTCAATTTCACAGAGTGGCTGTTGGAATCTCCATTCCAATAGCCATGTGAAATTTACAAATTTGAAAGGTTTGATGAGTCCTCAACACATGGACTCATCAAACTAAAGAGAATGTCAGTGTTTGACAGCTTCACATAGCTGTCAAATGCTAACATTTCTTCTTTCAAGAAGTCTTGACAGATAGCACGTCAGACGTTGACGTGCTCTGTCAGTGACTTCCTCCCTAATTGGCCGGCTGAGCCCGCAGGGCAGGCTTAACAAGGTCAACCAGGGGAAAATCCCTCTGGTTGGTCAGGCGAGGATGGAGGCGGGACATTGACACGACAAGCAGCTGTCCCGCCTCCAACTCGCCTCCATTCACAAAATCCAGCCCTTAGGGTCAAACTCAATGGGCTTGATTTTGTGAATGGTGGCGAGTTGGAGGCGGGACTGCTGCTTGTCATGTGAATGTCCTGCCTCTATCCTCGCCTGACCATTCAAAGGGATTTTCCCCTGATTGAGCTTGTTAAGCCCTCCCTGCGGGCTCAGCAGGCCAATTAGGGAGGAAGTCACTGACAGATCACGTCAACATCTGACGTGCTATCTGTCAAGACTTCTTCAAAGAAGAAATGTCAGCGTTTGGCAGCTCTGTGAAGCTGTCAAACATTGACAGTCTCTTTAGTTTGATGAGTCCTTGTGTTCAGGACTCATCAAACCTTTCAACTTTGTAAATTTCACATGTCTGTAGGATCGGAGGATCCAACAGCCATTCTGTGAAATTGACAAGTATGATGTCGGCTCTCCCGATCCACCGCGGCTAAAGGCTGTAGGAACAAAACAAGGTAAGTGAACACTTTTTTAAACTTCTCACTCACCTTGCATACTTACCACTCCACACTTGCATCCATCAGTCACCTCTACACCTTAGTTCCAGGTGCCTCCGACCACCGCAGACCTCCTTCACGTCTCCTCCAACCCGGCGGGGTTCTCCGAGGTCGGGAAGCCTTCACCTGTGAAGGTAAAATGGCACTAATCCTTTTTCCTGCCTGTTAACTATCTGTTAACAGGCAGTTAAAAGGTTTAAATGCCTTTCCTGCCTCCAGGAGATGGGACCCAAAGCTGCACATCTTCCCGCCTCCTGGCAAAAGGGCACGGAGGCGGGATGGGGGCGGCTTTGCCATCCGCCCCCACTTTCTCTGAATTTACAGGCTGTCCCGCCTCAATGCCCGCCTCCTCGGGGCTTGGAAAATTCAGCCCAATGATTTGCCAAGAGCTAGTCTGTTTAATCTCTCTGAGTTACATAGAAACATAGAAGATAGGAGCAGGAGTAGGCCATTCGGCCCTTCGAGCCTGCTCCGCCATTCAATGAGATCATGGCTGATCATCCAAATTCAGTACCCTGTCCCTGCCTTCTCCCCATATCCCTTGATCCCTTTAGCCTTAAGAAATATATCCAACTCTTTCTTGAATATACTTAATGAACTGGCCTCCACCGCCCTCTGTGGTAGAGAATTCCACAGGTTCACCACTCTCTGGGTGAAGAAATTCCTCCTCATTTCTGTCCTAAATGGCTTACCCCTTATCCTTAGACTATGACCCCTGGTTCTGGACTCCCCAGCCATCAGAAACATCCTTCCTGCATCTAGTCTGTCCAGGCCTGACAGAATTTTATAGGTTTCGATGAGATCCCCTCTCAAACTTCTAAACTCCAGTGAGTATAAGCCCAATCGACACAATCTCTCCTCATACGTCATTCCTGCCATCCCAGGTATCAGCCTGGTGAATCTTCGCTGCACTCCTTCCATGGCAAAAACGTCCTTCCTCAGATAAGGCGACCAAAACTGCACACAATACTCAAGGTGCAGTCTCACCAAGGCCCTGTACAACTGCAGCAAGACATCCTTGTTCCTGTACTCAAACCCTCTCGCTACGAAGGCCAACATACCATTTGCCTTCTTAACCGCATGCTGCACCTGCATGCTTACCTTCAGCGACTGGTGCACAAGGACACCCAGGTCTCTTTGCACTTCCCCTTCTCCCAATCTATTGCCATTCAAATAATAATCTGCCTTCCTGTTTTTGCCACCAAAGTGGATAACCTCACATTTATCCACATTATAGTGCATTTGCCATGTTTCTGCCCAATCACCCAACCTGTCCAAATCGCACTGGAGTTTCACAACATCCTCCTCACAGCATACCCTCCCACCCAGCTTTGTGTCATCTGCAAATTTGGAGATATTACATCCAATTCCCTCATCCAGATCATTAATATATATTGTGAACAGCTGGGGTCCTAGGACCGATCCTTGCGGTACCCCACTAGTCACTGCCTGCCACTCGGAAAACAACCCGTTTCTTCCAACTCTTTGCTTTCTGTCCGCCAACCAGTTCTCTATCCAAGTCAATACCTTGCCCCCAATCCCATGTGCCTTAATTTTGCACGCTGACGAAGGAGCAGCACTCCGAAAGCTTGTGATTTCAAATAAAGCTGTTGGACTATAAACTGGTGTTGTGTGACTTCCGACATTTGTCCACCCCAGTCCAACACCGGCATCTTCACATCATGTTAAATTCAAAAAGGTGGCATATCTGAATAAATCAAACTGTATGTTTGTATTTGAATTGAGTGGCTTGGCCCCCTCCCACAAATAAACTGCTGAGAGACCAATCAAACAATAGTCAAAAAATTATTTCTGTGCATGAAAATGTTTCCTTAACCCGCTGTGAGCCGCTGATGAATTACAAAGTAACAGGCAAAATCTTTATTTTATATAGAGTTACATGGGCAGTCAAAATGCCATAGAATTACGTAGAATTTACAGCACAGAAACAGGCCATTCGGCCCTACTGGTCCGTGCCGGTGTTTATGCTCCACACGAGCCTCCTCCCACCCCTACTTCATCTAATCCTATCCTTCTATTCCTTTCTCCCTCATATGTTTATCTAGCTTCCCCTTAAATGCCTTTATGCTGTTCATCTCCACCACTTGTGGTAGTGAGTTCCACATTCTAAACACTCTCTGGGTAAAGAGGTTTCCCTTGAATTTCCTATTGGACTTGTTAGAGACTGTGGGCTGGATTTTCCAAGCCCCGAGGAGGTGGGCATGGAGGTGGGACTGCTGGTAAAGTAGCAGAAAGTGCCCTTTTGCCAGGAGGTGGGAAGGTGTGCTGCTTCGGGTCCCGTCTCCTGGAGGCAGGAAAGGCATTAAATACTGCCTGTTAACGGGTTGGTGGAGATGTGGAGGTCTGTGGCGGTTGGAGGCACCTGGAAGTAAGATGTAGAGGTGAGTGATGGGTGCAAGTGTGGAGTGGTAAGTATGCAAGGTGAGTGGTAAGTGTAAAAAAATGTTCACTTACCTTGTTTTCTGCCTACAGCCTTCATCCTCTCTGGATCGGGAGACCCGACATCCTCCTTGTCGATTTCACAGAATGGCTGTTGGATCCTCCGAACCAACAACCATCTGAAATCGACAAAGTTGAAAGGTTTGATGAGTCCTGAACACAAGCACTCATCAAACTACAGACAATGTCAGTGTTTGACAGCTTCACAGAGCTGTCAAACGCTGACATTTCTTCTTTGAAGAAGCCTTGACAGATAGCACGTCTGACATTGGCGTGATCTGTCAGTGACTTCCTCCCTAATTGGCCTGCTGAGCCCGCAGGGTGGGCTTAACAAACTCAATCAGGGGAAAATCCCTCTGGTTGGTCAGACGAGGATGGAGGCGGGACATTGACATGACAAGCAGCAGTCCCGCCTCCAACTCATCTCCGTTGAGAAAATCCAGCACTATCTTATATTTCTGGCCCCTACTTCTGATTTCCCCCAGAAGTGGAAGAATCCTCTCTAAATGTAACCTATCAAACCCTTTGATAATCTTAAAGACATCTATTAGGTAATGTCTCAGCCTTCTCTTCGCTAGAGAAAAGAGCCTCAGCCTGTTCAATCTTTCCTAATTCATGTAATCTCTCAATTTGTAACCATCCTTGTAAATCTTTTTTACAACATCTTTAGTAACAAGAATAACAAGCAAGTTCCCCTCCAAGTCACACACCATCCTGACTTGGAAATATATCGTCATTGCTTCATCGTCGCTGGGTCAAAATCCTGGAACACCCTCCCTAACACCACTGTGGGAGTACCTTCACCACACGGACTGCAGCGGTTCAAGAAGGCGACTCACCACCACCTTCTCAAGGGCAACTAGGGATTGGCAATAAATGCTGGCCTTGCCAGCGAAGCCCACATCACAGGAATGAATTAAAAAAAACACTGTCCAGCGGATGGATCAGCAACATTAGTACTATTGCCTGTGTAAGAGAAAAGCAGGTCAAAAAGGAGAAAAATAAATACTTTAACAGGAGGATCTCAGAAAAGGGAAGTCCCTGGATATATCAAAAACTATCTGGGGCTTTCATACAATCTAGGATATCGGGGCTAAAAAGGTTACATTCTGAGGACAGTTTGCATAGACTAGGCTTCTATTCCCTTGAATCTAGAAGATTAAGGGGTGGTCTAATTGAGATGTTTAAGATGATTAAAGGAGTTGATAGGGTAGATCGAGAGATACTCTTTCCTCTGGCGAAGTCCAGAACAAGGGGGCTTAACCTTAAAATTTGAACCAGGCCATTCAGGGGCGATGTCAGGAAGCACTTCTTCACGTAAAGGGTAGTGGAAATCTGAAACACTCTCCCCCAAAAAGCTGTTGAAGCTGGGGTGCCAATTGAAAATTTCAAAACTGAGATTGATAGATATTTGTTAAGCAAAGGGTATTAAGGTTTATAGAACCAAGCTGGGTAGATGGAGTTAAGATACAGATCAGCCATGATCTAATGGAATGGCGGAACAGGCTCGAGGGGCTGAATGGCCTCCTCCTGTTCCTATATTTCTATCTCTGAAGGATCGTTCAAGTATAAGCAAGTAAGACATCAGAACCTATTTTTCCCATTGATGTTTCCTATAAGGGAGGGTTGTGTGGAAAAAGAGAAGGGGAAATTCCCAGTAGGGACAGCTTTGGAGTAAACTGTCACAAGCAAGGGGACAACAAAATAATCACACCAGAGTTATAGTCCTGGGTAACTTGTATTCATGTAACGGAAAGTTAAGAAGCTATTAAGGTGAAGCAAGGTAGCCCTCAACTATCCGGGAAAGATAAAAACAGAGAAGGAATTCGGACAAAAAGACAGGGATAGAGGGAATTAAAAAGAGAATAAAAATAAATGCGTCGATAGAGAGACACTAAGATAGGAATAAATAATGCAAATTGAGGAAAGACAGATCATTGTTGTTGCATTTGTTCACCATTTCCCGTCTTTACTCCACTTCAACATAATCAACAAGGGTTTCTGAGAACATCTTCAAACTACGAAATAATCCAAAAATGGGGCCATAAATATGATGATAGCAAAATACTGCAGATGCTGGAAATCCGAAATAACAACAGAAAATGCTGGAAAAACTCAGCAGGCCAGGCAACATCCGTGGAGAGAAATTAGAGTTGACGTTTCGGGTCGAAACCCTTTTTCAAAACCTTTTTGAAAAAGGGTTTTTGTAGTGTATGTGCTTTAAGTCAGAACTACTTTTTACAGCTCCTGTATACTGTAGTACCGGCAGTAACCACACCGGTATATAAGCTGTGCGCATGCCTCTGTACCCCAGACTAGAGATGACCCTCCTCCAGTAAAGACCTGTTGTTTGTTTATGTACAGCATCCGTGTAATTATTTATCCACTGAACCACGGATCTAACAGTGGCGACGAGTGTTGATGCGAATCTACCTGCAACATTAAACAAAAAAACAAAAAAATAGTTGAGTCCAGGAACACGGGCGTCGACCGCGAGCAACCGCCCAGCAGTCAGGCAGAGATCCAACTTCGCTGGGGAGGCTGTGGAGAGCCGGGCTTGGTTCCCCAGCCACAACGAGCAGTAAGAGACCGACGACAGGTCCAGAGCAGACCCTTCCCGAGCAGCGGCTGCTGGAGCCGACCGACGGCAGAGAGAGAGAGCCAGGCAGCGTCGACGGGGTAAGAAAGAGGGTGAGGAGAGCAGGGCGCAGCCGGGGATTGATCACCAAGCGGCGTCGAGGAAAAATACTGCAAACCGGAGAGAGAGAGGGTAAGAAACAGCCGGGTTCTAGACTGAGCGGCGTCGACAAATATCAAGAGAAGAACGCGCAGAGCACAGCCAGGGATCACGGGCTGATCAGGGTCTGTGGGGCGAAGCAAGGGGAGATGCCATTGAGCCGCGGAGAAGCAGGGAGAGCGCGGGAGGCGCCATTGAGCCGCGGAGAAGAAGGAAGAGCGCAGGAGACGCCATTTTGCAAAGTCGCAGTGGAGAAGACGGGCGAGCGCGGGAAGAAAGGAATGCGCGGGAGACGCCATTTTGTGCCAGCGGAGAAGAAGGGGAAGCGCGGGAGGTGCCATTGGGGATAGTTAACGCACAACCAAGGATGCCGAAGAGTGGCAGTATCTCTACGTTCGACAATGAAGTCGAAGATTGGGCGACATATGTGGAATGTATTGAGGTGTACTGCAGGGCGAATGAAGTGCCAGATGCTAATAAAGCACTGGTTCTGTTAAATTCCATGGGTGCAAAAACTTATGGGTTACTGCGAAATCTAATAACCCCAGAGAAGCCGGTAAACAAGGATTTTGGAAGCATAGTAGAAATCCTACAGGACCACTTAAGCCCCACACCGCTGCTGATAGCAGAACGATTTAAGTTCCATAAAAGGAACCAACACAAAGACAAAAGCAATGCTGAGTACCTAACGGAACCGCGCAAGCTATCGAAATACTGCCAGTTTGGAGCGGGACTAGCAGACACGTTAAGGGACAAGTTTGTGTGTGGGCTACAAAGTGAAGGAACCCAGAAACGGCTTCTATCAGAAAAGGACCTTACGCTGGACAAAGCTTTCAATATGGCAGTATCACACGAAGCAGCCGCAAGGGGCGCTGCAGAGATACAACGGAGACCGCAAGAATACGGCACCAACGAAATGACCTATGGAACAGGGAAGTGCTATCGCTGCGGCAGAACAACACATGACCAGAAAGATTGTTGGTTCAAGGACCAAGTGTGCAGACAGTGTGGGAAAGCAGGACACATAGCAAGAGTCTGCAGGTCTGGGAAGAAAACCAACAGTAAGAAATCTCCACAGGAGAAGTACAAAAAGGTACACCAGGTGATGGACAGTGGTTCAGACGAACAGAAAAGTGACACAGACTCCGGAAGCAAGGAGCTGGGTTGTCTGAAACTACATAATGTAACCGAAATAGAGGATCACCAGACTATCTGGGTTATACTTAAGATAGACGGAGTCCAAGTGGAAATGGAATTGGACACAGGGTCAGCTCTAACAGTCATAAATCAAAGAGACTACAAGCGGCTATTTTCACACATACCCTTGAAAGCTACAGAGATTGTCTTGAAGACGTATACGGGGCAAAAAGTCTACCCCAAAGGAAAAATAAGGGTGAAAGTGACATATAAATGTCAGGAAATACCTAAAATGGATATATATGTATTGCCAAATGGAGGACCACCATTGCTAGGACGTGAGTGGATCCGGAAGATACATTTAGATTGGCATTCCATACAGGCACTGAAGGTGGAGTCCAAAAAGGATGATGACGTCACACCTGGACGACCGTCAAAAATGCTAACTGACGCAAAAGAAGTGTTCCAGGAGGGACTAGGAACACTAAAAGGAATAACAGCAACAATTAAAATAGAGGATAATGCAAGCCCAAAGTTTCTGAAGGGCAGACCAGTGCCTTATGCGATCAGACCAGCGGTTGAAGCAGAGCTGGAAGGGTTGGAACGTTCAGTAGTACTGTCCAAAGTGGACTGGAGCGAGTGGGCTACACCCATCGGCCCTGTAATGAAGAGGTCGTTGAGTAATACGCCTGGGGAACCAAAGAAGGTCCGCATCTGTGGGGATTTTAAGGTGACAGTGAACCCAGTCCTTCACACGGTGCAATATCCGCTTCCACGAATTGAGGATATTTTCGCCTCGCTATCTGGTGGTAAACGCTTCACCAAAATTGATCTAGCCCAGGCGTACTTGCAAATGGAGGTAGAAGAAGCTTCGAAACATTACCTTACGATCAACACCCATAAAGGTCTCTATCAATACAACCGGCTGGTGTTTGGAGTAGCCTCGGCTCTGGCTATCTGGCAAAGGGCGATGGATCAGGTCCTGCAAGGGATTCCAGGGACCCAGTGTTATTTGGACGACATCTTGGTCACGGGCAAAAATGACGGTGATCACCTCGCTAACTTGGAGAAGGTGCTCGCCAGATTAATGGAATATGGGCTACGAGCTAATCGCCACAAGTGCGAGTTTTTCCAGAAACAGATCTCGTATTGCGGCCACGTCATCGATGAAGAGGTGTTACATAAGTCCCCTGACAAGATTGAGGCAGTAGTCAAGGCTCCAGCACCGGAAAATGTGTCACAACTGAGGTCGTTCCTCGGGCTGGTAAACTATTACCACAAGTTCTTACCAAATTTCTCTACGGTACTACACCCGCTGAACACCCTACTGCAAACAGGGGTACCATGGAAGTGGGATGACGAACGTAGACGAGCTTTCCAGAAGTGTAAAGAATTGATCACATCAAAAGAGGTGTTGGCCCATTTCAACCCAGCACTACCAATTCGTTTGGCATGTGATGCATCACCCTACGGCATTGGAGCGGTGCTGTCGCACAAATTCCCAGACGGGTTGGAGAGGCCAGTGGCCTTTGCGTCTCGGTCATTAACCTCAGCCGAGCGCAACTACGCCCAGATTGACAGGGAGGCCCTCAGCCTAGTATGGGGAGTAAAAAAATTCAACCATTATCTGCATGGGCAGAAGTTCACCTTGCTGACTGACCACCAACCACTTGTCTCCATCTTTAATCCTAAGAAGGGCGTGCCAGTAATGACTGCACAGCGGTTACAAAG
This sequence comes from Somniosus microcephalus, assembly GCF_052327205.1. Taxonomy (NCBI): domain Eukaryota; kingdom Metazoa; phylum Chordata; class Chondrichthyes; order Squaliformes; family Somniosidae; genus Somniosus; species Somniosus microcephalus. The sequence goes on along the minus strand of NC_141000.1, from coordinate 119,079,412 downwards.
ATGGTCCCTGTTTCTAGGGGCGAATCAATATGAAATAGAATATAAAGGCACGAAACAGCATGGGAACGCTGATGGGCTATCGTGCCTGCCACTGCCTACGGTGGAGGAAGCACCCTATCGAGATATTTTATTCGTCGATAATTGAACGATTGCCAGTAACAAACGCGGATATAGAGAAGGAGACCCGCAATGATCCGACGCTGTCACGGGTATATGAATTGACGGTGAGGGGATGGCCAACACATGGCGACTCACTGTTGCCAGCATTCTCATCCAGAAGAGAACAGCTGTCAGTATGCCAGGGGACAGTGATGTGTGGATCCAGAGTGGTGATTCCACCCAAGTTAAGGGAGAGAGTGCTAAAGGAGCTACATAAAGGTCATCTGGGGGGAGTGAAAATGAAAAGCCTTGCTAGGGCTTATGTGTGGTGGCCGGGAATCGATCAACAAATCGAAGACCTAACTAAGAGCTGCTTAGGATGCCAGAAGGTCTAAAATGCACCACCACATGCCCCTCTACACCCATGGGAGTGGCCCTCCTCTCCATGGCAACGGGTGCACATTGATTTCGCTGGTCCATTCATGGACTCAATGTTCTTAATAGCAGTGGATGCTCATTCAAAGTGGCCTGAGGTGATAAAGATGTCTTCAACCACTACAGAGAAAACGATTGCAGTCCTACGGACCATATTTGCCAGAAACGGTTTGCCAGAGCAGATCTCCTCTGATAATGGACCACAGATTGTGTCCGACGAGTTCCAAAAATTCATGAAAAGGAATGGGGTAAGGCATTACACATCCGCCCCGTATCATCCAGCCACCAATGGATTGGCTGAGAGGTTCGTACAAACCTTTAAGAAGGCGATAAAGGCCATGTGCGACGAGGAAATTCCACTACAGCATAAGATGGACAATTTCTTATTAGCCTACCGAAACGCGACACATGCAGTTACCAACCAGACCCCGGCCATGATGTTCTTTAACCGAAGGTTGAGATCTCGTCTGGACTTGCTCAGACCAAATGTGCGAAGAAATGTTGAGGACAAACAATTCCAGCACATCAACAAGAAGCCGACAAGGAGCTTCAACGTACGGCAACCAGTCTTGGCCCGTGACTATCGAACAGAGAAGTGGCAACCCGGAACGATACGTACAAGGCAGGGGCCATTAATGTACACAGTGGATGTCGGGGAGAACATTGTGAGATGCCACGTCGATCAGATCTTAGCGTCACAGGAAGGCGTCAACCCCAATGTCTCGAGTACCTGGGGATGAACCCGACATACCGGTAGCATCTACTTCAGACCCAGTAGCAGTGGAACCCGATGAACTACCCGATGAAAAGGGGTCAGAATCGCCTCTGCACCAAGAACAAGAACCTCTGGAAAGGCGCTATCCCAAAAGGGTCAGGAAGCCACCCCAAAGACTGAATCTATAAATGGACTTTTGTTATTAAATGTACATGTAAAAATGTAATTGTTATTTGAATATTAAGGGGGTATTATTAATCTAAAAAGGGAGGAATTGTAGTGTATGTGCTTTAAGTCAGAACTACTTTTTACAGCTCCTGTATACTGTAGTACCGGCAGTAACCACACCGGTATATAAGCTGTGCGCATGCCTCTGTACCCCAGTCTAGAAATTACCCTCCTCCAGTAAAGGCCTGTTGTTTGTTTATGTACAGCATCCGTGTAATTATTTATCCACTGAACCACGGATCCAACAGTTTTGACCCGAAACGTCAACTCTAATTTCTCGCCATAAATATGATGGTCACTATTAAATCCCATAGGGAATTCAGGAGAAATGTCTTTACCCAGAGAGTGGTGAGAATGTGGAACTCGCTACCACAGGGAGTGGTTGAGGTAAATAGCAGAGATGCATTTTAGAGGAAGCTAGATAAGTACATGAGGGAGAAAGGAATAGAAAGATATGGTGATAGGGTGAGATGAAGTAGGGTGGGAGGAGGCTCGTGTGGAGCATAAACAGCAGCATGGACAAGTTGGGCCGAATGGCCTGTTCCCGTGGTGTAAATTCTATGTTATGTAATCTCCACCAGTCATCGATCAAAGCTATTGTGAACTCAGTGCTAGTCTACGTCCTTGTCACGGAGCCTGACACACAATATGCCAAGTTGGAAGACTTGACTGAAGGGACTGTCAGTCAGCCTGAGTGTGGCAGCATGGAAGTGGATGAGCTGCCAGCCTACTGCTGTCTCTGAACTAAAGCGATGGGATGGCACGCCCCTCATAGGTGGGCACCGCAACCACGTTTACTGGATTCTCTGCTACAGCGAATCGTCACTTTGTGTAGACCTTATATTAAAATAATTAACATGTGGTATTAAATGCAGTAATAACTGTGTATTTACCATTTAGGCACATCAGTGCTTAATTAGCTGGAAACGCGTGACAACATGTGAGCAGATGTTGCAGCATGCTGTGAAAATCAGCGAGGATTTAGTCTGGCAAAATGAGCATTGGGATCACCAAGGAAGAAACGACAGCCTACCTGGTACAGCTGGTACCACTTCTGTGCCTGATTTCTTGTGGGAGTGGGAGGCTCGCTCCTGTTTCTGGATTGCTACTTTTTGATAGTGTGGAACGGCATGTGATCATCTTCCTAGCAGGCTCGCCTTGGTCAGGGCATTTGTTTTTCAGAGGGAAGGGGAGGGGAGGGGAGTATCAGTTGCCTTTGGTTTGCTGGTACCCAGTAGTGTTGGGGGCAGCTTTCCAGTTGTCGCTAATGGCCAGTGGGCTGGTACTCTGCTGGGAGAGCTGGAATCGATTGCTTCTAGATCACTGGTCATTTAACGGACGGGGGCGACGCTATTTGTTTGGTCCCTTTACAGCTCCGTGAAGATTATTTCTTCTTTCTTTCTTTAAGGTTTCAATCGAGCTCGTGGCTACAGGAAGTGATTTCATGGAGTGTCACATCGCACAGCGAGTCCCCTGAATTTCTACACTCACTGCTTGTAGTGCGAGTGGCTGCCCAGGAACTGCAATGTTGCTGAAAAAGGTCCCATGGGCAGTCAAAATGACATCGGATTACGTGGAATTTACAGCACAGAAACAGGCCATTCGGCCCAGCTGGTCTTTGCCGGTATTTATGCTCCACACGAGCTGATGTGCCATCGATAACTCAAAGACAAGGAGTTTAAAGGATTCAACTAAAGGCTTTTAATCACTAAGAACATTGCAGGTCTTTACACATCGGGTTCGTCTGATAGAATGACTCATACAGCTCTTGAGACCTTTATGTGACAAAAGACAGGGGCGTAGCCAATACACACAATACAAAGCAGGTAAAACACAAGGGCTGATGAAGGCATATATTTCATCACATTCACCCCTTCTACAGATTTAGTCTGTCCGGGGGTGTGATAGTCCTTCCTGAACATCACAACAGTACCTCGGGTTCCGACCGGGAGTCCGTGGTGCCCTCCTGGGCATACCCATGTGTTGGGGGTGTTGCGGGTACTTCTGGGGGTGGTGGGCCTGGGGATGGTGGAGGTTCTTCTGGGGGTGGTGGTGATGGGTCGTCGTCGCTTCCTGCCGAGGCGAGGTCCTTTATGGACACGGTGTCCTCACGCCCGTCGGCGTACTTGACGTACGCGTACTGTGGGTTTGCGTGGAGTAGGTGTACTGCCTCCACGAGTGGATCCGTTTTGTGGCCCCTCACATGCTTTCGTAATAGGACTGTCCCTGGGGTGGAGAGCCACGAGGGTAGGGACACTCCTGAGGTTGATTTGCGGGGAAAAACAAACATCTTCTCGTGAGGAGTGGCGTTAGTAGCAGTACACAATAGCGACCTTATCGAGTGGAGTACGTCTGGGAGGACCTCTTGCCAGCGGGAGGTGGGGAGGCCTTTAGACCTTAGTGCTAAGGTGACCGCCTTCCACACTGTCACGTTCTCCCTCTCCACTTGCCCATTACCCCGGGGGTTATAACTAGTGGTCCGACTCGTGGCTATCCCCTTCGACAGCAGGTATTGGCGCAGTTCGTCGCTCATGAACGACGCCCCCCTGTCAGTGTGGATGTAGTTAGGCATGCCGAACGTGCAAAACAGGTTGCCGAGGCACTTGATGACCGTGGCACTGGTCATGTCTGGGCAGGGGTAGGTGAATGGGAAGCGGGAGTACTCGTCCACAATGTTGAGAAAGCACACATTGCGGTCGGTGGAGGGGAGTGGTCCCTTGAAATCTAAGCTCAGGCGCTCGAATGGCCGTGTAGCTTTGATCAGGTGGGCTCGGTTGGGCCTGAAAAAACGGGGCTTGCATTCCGCACAGGTGCGGCAGTCCCTGGTCATAGACCGGACCTCCTCGATGGAATAGGGCAGGTTACGGGATTTTATAAAGTGGAATAGCCGGGTGACCCCCGGGTGGCAGAGGCCATTGTGGAGGCCCTGTAGCCTGTCCCCCTGGATGGTGGCACACATCCCTCGTGATAGGGCGTCGGGGGATTCGTTGAGGGCCCCCGGCCTATATATTATGTCGTACTCAAACGTGGAGAGTTCGATCCGCCACCTGAGAATTTTGTCGTTCTTGATCTTCCCCCTCTGTTTGTTGTTAAACATGAAGGCTACCGACCGCTGGTCGGTAAGCAGGGTGAAGCGTTTGCCGGCTAGGTAGTGCCTCCAGTGCCGCACTGCCTCCACTATGGCCTGGGCCTCCTTCTCTACCGAGGAGTGCCTGATCTCGGGCCCTTGGAGGGTTCTTGAGAAAAAGGCTACGGGCCGCCCATCCTGGTTGAGGGTGGCTGCTAAAGCGAAGTCGGACGCATCGCTTTCGACCTGGAAAGGGATGTTTTCATCCACTGCCCGCAGCGCGGCCTTCTCAATGTCGTGTTTAATGCTGTTGAAGGCGGCGTGGGCCTCGGCCGTGAGCGGGAAGGACGTTGATTTCAGGAGGGGACGGGCCTTGACGGAATAATTGGGGACCCATTGGGCGTAATAGGAGAAGAACCCCAGGCACCTTTTCAGGGCCTTGGGAGTGTTTGGTAGGGGTAGCTCCCGTAGGGGGCGCAATCGGTCGGGGTCCGGACCGATTTCCCTGTTTTCCACCACGCAGCCCAGGATACAGAGGCGCGTGGTGCTAAAGACACACTTATCCTCGTTGTAGGTGAGATTGAGTCTGAGGGCGGTTTTCAGAAATCTCGCGAGGTTCGAGTCATGGTCTTGCTGGTCGTGGCCGCAGATGGTGACGTTGTCTAGGTATGGGTAGGTGGCTGTTAACTGGTTCTGATCGACCATGCGGTCCATCTCCCGCTGGAAGACCGAGACCCCATTCGTTACCCCAAAGGGGACTCTGAGGAAGTGGTAGAGGCGTCCGTTCGCCTCGAAGGCGGTGTATGGACGGTCCTCCAGCCTAATGGGGAGCTGGTGGTATGCCGATTTTAGGTCGATGGTGGAAAACACCCGGTATTGCGCGATTTGGTTAACCATATCCGCTATGCGGGGCAGAGGGTAGACGCCTAGCTGGGTGTATAGATTAACCGTCTGGCTATAATCTATCACCATCCGCTTCTTTTTGCTACCCTTAACTACTACCTGGGCGCGCCACAGGCTGGTACTGCATTCGATGATACCCTCCCGCTTGAGTCTTTCTACTTCCGACGCAATGAACCGTCTATCCTCCCAGCTGTACCGCCTACTCTTGGTCGCTATGGATCGACAGTTGGGTGCGAGGTTGGCGAACAGAGAGGGCGGCTTGACCTTCAGGGTAGCCAGACCACACACTGTGAGGGGCGGCTGGGACCCACCGTAGGTAAGCGTGATACTTTGGTGGTGGCACTGGAAGTCCAGACCCAAGATCACGCTCACACAGAGATCTGGCATTATCAATAGTTTAAAATCCCTGTAATCAGTGCCTTTTACCGACAACATAACCGCGCAGAAACCTGTAATTTTTGAGGTATGAGTCTTATCAGCCATGGTGATTTTGCCCTGTGTGGGGACTATCGTTAGTGAAAGTCGTTTTACCAGGCTAGGATGAATAAAGCTTCCGGTGCTCCCGCAGTCAATCAAGCATTTAACCTTGTTCTCGTTTACCTCTATGTCCATCATCGATTTAGACAACGGATGCGGCCTGGATTGATCCACTGTGATCGAGGCCACCAGTGGGTCCTGGAGGTCCGTGTAGTCGGGGCAAGATGGTGGATTCCATGAGGGTGGACAAGATGGCATCCAAGATGGCCGCTCCCACGGCGCGCATGCGGCGGTGGTGGAGTTGGAGGCGGGGTTCCCTCTGCAGACTTTGCTGAAATGTCCTTTCTTCCCACATTTAAAACAGGTGGTGCCCTTCGCTGGGGACAGATGCCTGGAGTGTTTGTCCTGGCCGCAGAAGTAGCATTTCGGGCCCCGATGCATCGCAGCAGTAGTGGGGCTCCTGGGTTGGGGCTGGGGCTCCGATGGTGCTGGGCTGGCCTGAGACCTGGGAGGTGAAGATGGCTTCCAAGATGGCGACCCCCACGGCGCGCACGAGGCGGAGTGGGCCGCATGGCCTGAGGAACAGGATTCAGAGTTCCTCTGGGCCATATCCAGCGATCGCGCTATACCCATAGCCTGTTTTAAGTCCAGTCCCTCCTTTTCAAACAGTTTCTGCCGAATGTAATTTAAACTGAGACCCGCAATAAAGGAGTCTCGGATCAGCTCCTCCGTGTACACGATGGCAGACACGGCCTTACAGTTACAGTCTCTGCCCAGTACTTTTAGGCTTAGAATAAAGTCCTCTAGTGACTCACCATGCCGCTGCATGCGAGTAGTCAGAAGATGCCTGGCGTACACCTCGTTTATTGGCCGCACGTAGTGGGCCTTCAGAATGGTGCAGGCATCCCCGTAGCTGGTGGCATCTTGGATGAGAGGGGAGACCCGATGGCTCACCCAGTTTCGCAGGATTCCCAGTTTCACGTCTCCGGTGGCGGTTGCGGCTGCTATGGCGGTGGATGAGTTTGCAATGAAAAATTCGAAGCATTGGAACCAGTGTCCGAACTGTGTGGCTGCGTCTGAGGCATGGGGGTCCAGATCCAAGCACTCTGGTTTCAGGAGTCAATCCATCTTGGTGTTTTAGTGATTAAAATTGATGTGCCATCGATAACTCAAAGACAAGGGCCTAGAAATTCGGTTGGCTTTGCGCCCAGTTTTCGCCCAAAGAGGGCTTTTGCGCCACTTGCTAAACTTCCCCCGATATTCAGTGGTGCGGTAATGGCGGCGTTAGCCAGTAGCGCTGCGCCGCCACCGATGACGTCATCGGTGTGCGCAGTGCCCCGTTACTGCCCCGCTACCGGCCCGACCGCCATATTGAGTTGCGGCCGCCTCTTCCGCGGCGGCCGCAAACAGCGACCAGAAAATGGGGCCTACCTGATGCGGTAGTGGGGCGAGTTAAGGCGGATGTGCGGCCGGCCGCTTTTTCGGCGGCTGCCTGCCCGCACCGCCTTCCCCGGCCTCCTCCACCCCCCCCCCCCGCGGCATTGCCGGCTGTTTTCCAGGAGCCCGGCACTTCTCCGTGGTGCCGGGCTCATTTGCCGGCACGAGCGAGCGGCGATCGCGCTGTTGCAGGCATCTCCCCCTTAAGAGAGGGAGGAAGGCCTGCAGTACCGCGGCCTGCCGCTCCGCAGCGGGTGGCGCTGCGGCACTTAGCGCGTTGATATTCAGTTTCAGCGCCCCAAGCGGGGGCGCCGAAACCCTTGATTTGCGGCCGGCTTCGACTTGGGGCGCTGAAACTGAATTTCCGGCGGGCGCAAGTGACTCCGCGCGCAGCGGTAATTTCTGGGCGCAAGCGAGCTGGCCGCCCCAAAGTCAATTTCTAACCCAAGGAGTTTAAAGGATTCAACTAAAGGCTTTTAATCACTAAGAACATTGCAGGTCTTTACACATCAGGTTCGTCTGATAGAATGACTCATACAGCTCTTGAGACCTTTATGTGACAAAAGACAGGGGCGTAGCCAATACACACAATAGGAAAAAGGGGGCGGTACACACAATACAAAGCAGGTAAAACACAAGGGCTGATGAAGGCATATATTTCATCACACGAGCCTCCTCCCATCTTTCTTCATCTCAACCTATCAACATATCCTTCTATTCCTTTCTCCCTCATGTGCTTATCTAGCTTCCCCTAAATACACCTTTGCTATTCACCTCAACTATTCCATGTAGTAACACCAAGGAAGAAACTACAGCTTACCTGGTACAGCGGGTATTACTTCTGTTCCACAATCTCACCACTCTCTGGGTAAAGAAGTTTCTCCTGAATTCCTTATTGTATTTATTAATGACTATTTTGTATTTAGACTGGAGATTTCTAATCTGATCTGAGGTTAACTGGTTACCGCCATTAATCACAGTTCAAACAGAGCGAACGTATTTGCACCAGGATGCTGCGATATTCCCACCACCAGTGAATTCCCATATTTCTCACTGTGGAAGCTAATCGGAGTGCTTGACTCAGGCCGTCTTTTGCAGTCACTATAGTTCATGCAGCGTTTTGTCACTCTTTGAATTGGAGCATTTCAGACACCTTGGGTCATTTGCCAGCTATTCCAATGCTCTTCTGGCCGGCCTCCGACCTTTGTAAACTTGAGTTCATCCAAAACTCTGCTGCCCGTATCCCAAGTCCCGTTCACCCATCACCCCCTGTGCTCTCTGTCCCAAGTCCCGTTCACCCATCACCCCCTGTGCTCTCTGTCCCAAGTCCCGTTCACCCATCACCCCCTGTGCTCTCTGTCCCAAGTCCCATTCACCCATCACTCCCTGTGCTCTCTGTCCCAAGTCCCGTTCACCCATCACCCCCTGTGCTCTCTGTCCCAAGTCCCGTTCACCCATCACCTCCTGTGCTCTCTGTCCCAAGTCCCGTTCACCCATCACCCCCTGTGCTCTCTGTCCCAAGTCCCGTTCACCCATCACCCCCTGTGCTCTCTGTCCCAAGTCCCGTTCACCCATCACCCCCTGTGCTCTCTGTCCCAAGTCCCATTCACCATCACCCCCTGTGCTCTCTGTCCCAAGTCCCGTTCACCCATCACCCCCTGTGCTCTCTGTCCCAAGTCCCGTTCACCCATCACCCCCTGTGCTCTCTGTCCCAAGTCCCGTTCACCCATCACCCCCTGTGCTCTCTGTCCCAAGTCCCGTTCACCATCACCCCCTGTGCTCTCTGTCCCAAGTCCCGTTCACCCATCACCCCCTGTGCTCTCTGTCCCAAGTCCCGTTCACCCATCACCCCCTGTGCTCTCTGTCCCAAGCCCCGTTCACCCATCACCCCCTGTGCTCTCTGTCCCAAGCCCCGTTCACCCATCACCCCCTGTGCTCTCTGTCCCAAGTCCCGTTCACCCATCACCCCCTGTGCTCTCTGTCCCAAGTCCCGTTCACCCATCACCCCCTGTGCTCTCTGTCCCAAGTCCCGTTCACCCATCACCCCCTGTGCTCTCTGTCCCAAGTCCCGTTCACCCATCACCCCCTGTGCTCTCTGTCCCAAGTCCCGTTCACCCATCACCCCCTGTGCTCTCTGTCCCAAGTCCCGTTCACCCATCACCCCCTGTGCTCTCTGTCCCAAGTCCCGTTCACCCATCACCCCCTGTGCTCTCTGTCCCAAGTCCCGTTCACCCATCACCCCCTGTGCTCTCTGTCCCAAGTCCCGTTCACCCATCACCCCCTGTGCTCTCTGTCCCAAGTCCCGTTCACCCATCACCCCCTGTGCTCTCTGTCCCAAGCCCCATTCACCCATCACCCCCTGTGCTCTCTGTCCCAAGTCCCGTTCACCCATCACCCCCCTGTGCTCTCTGTCCCAAGTCCCGTTCACCCATCACCCCCTGTGCTCTCTGTCCCAAGTCCCGTTCACCCATCACCCCCTGTGCTCTCTGTCCCAAGTCCCGTTCACCCATCACCCCCTGTGCTCTCTGTCCCAAGTCCCGTTCACCCATCACCCCCTGTACTCTCTGTCCCAAGTCCCGTTCACCATCACCCCCTGTGCTCTCTGTCCCAAGTCCCGTTCACCCATCACCCCCTGTGCTCTCTGTCCCAAGTCCCGTTCACCATCACCCCCTGTGCTCTCTGTCCCAAGTCCCGTTCACCCATCACCCCCTGTGCTCTCTGTCCCAGGTCCCGTTCACCATCACCCCCTGTACTCTCTGTCCCAAGTCCCGTTCACCCATCACCCCCTGTGCTCTCTGTCCCAAGTCCCGTTCACCCATCACCCCCTGTGCTCTCTGTCCCAAGTCCCGTTCACCATCACCCCCTGTACTCTCTGTCCCAAGTCCCGTTCACCCATCACCCCCTGTGCTCTCTGTCCCAAGTCCCGTTCACCCATCACCCCCTGTGCTCTCTGATCTACATTGGCTCCCCGTTAAGCAACATCTCGATTTCAAAATTCTCATCCTTGTTTTCAAATCCCTCCATGGCCTCGCCCCTCCCTATCTCTGTAACCTCCTCCAGCCCTACAACCCCCCAGAATTTCTCCACTCTTCCAATTCTGGCCTCTTGCGCATCCCCTGATTTCCTTCGCTGCACCATTGGCGGCCGTGCCCTCAGCTGCCAAGGCCCTAAGCTTTGGAATTCCCTCCCTAAACCTCTCCGCCTCACTATTTCTCCCTCCTCCTTCAAGACGCTCCTTAAAACCTACCTATGTGACCAAGCCTTGTCCTAATATCCTGTCCTAAGGTCTGTGATAGGATGGAAGGCAGGAGAGATTAAGAGACAAAAGGGATGATGGTGCAAGGCAAAAGGAGATGGTAATGGGGCAAGTCAAGAAACAAAAGATGACGATAGCAAAATACTGCAGATGCTGGAAATCCGAAATAACAACAGAAAATGCTGGAAAAACTCAGCAGGCCAGGCAACATCCGTGGAGAGAAAATAGAGTCAATGTTTCGGGTGAACCCTTTGTCAAGACTAAAGAAGCACAGGAAATGAAATAGATTAAGAGGCCAGGCTGGGAGAGAACAAAAGAGAAGTGAAGAGACATTAAGAGGTATTCAAAACGAGACGAGATGGTGATAGGACTAGTGGAGACCAAAGATGGCTCTAGATTAGGTGTGAAATGTTCTGGCAGAATGGGAGACAGCTGCCATGTGGGAGAGAGGAAAAAAAAGGAAAGGGGGGAAAGGCTAAAACAAAGGTGTGGATAAAAAATATAAGTAAAAATGTAATAGGGGCCGAGGTTATGATCTGAACTTGTTGAACTCGATATTGAGGCTGTAAAGTACCTAATCGGAAGATGAGGTGCTGTTCCTCAAGTTTACGGTGAGCTTCCGTGGAACAATGCAAGAGGCCAAGGACAGTGAGGTCTGAGTGGGAGTGGAGCGGAGAATTAAAATGACAGGCGACCAGAAGCTCGGGGTCACCCTTACGGACTGAATGGAGGTGTTCCGCAAAGCGGTCACCCAATCTGCGTTTGGTCTCCCCAATGTAGAGGAGACCACATCGTGAGTAACGAATACAGTATACTAGATTGCAAGAAGTACAAGTAAATCGCTGTTTCACCTGGAAGGGGTGTTTGGGGCCCTGGACAGTGGGAAGGGGGGAGGTATAAGGGCAGGTGTTACATCTCCTGCGCTTGCACGGGAAGGTGCCAGGCGAAGGGGAAGGGGTGCTGGGGGTGATAGAGGAGTGGACTAGGGTGTCTCGGAGGGAGCGGTCCCTATAGAATGCTGAAAGGGGAGGAAAGGGGAAGATGCATTTGGTGGTGGGATCACTTTGGAGGTGGCAGAAATGGCGGAGGATGATCCGTTGAATGTGGAGGCTGGTGGGGTGAAAGGTGAGGACAAGGGGAACCCTATTGTGGTTACAGGAGGGAGGGACAGGGGTGAGGGCAGAAGTGCGGGAGATAGAACGGACACGGTCAAGGGCCGTGTCAACCACGGTAGAGGGGAATCCTCGGTTGAGGAAAAAGGAAGACATGTCGGAAGCACTGGTGTGGAAGGTGGCATCATCGGAGCAGATGCGGCGGAGACGGAGAAACTGGGAGAATCGAATAGAGTCCTTACAGGAGGCAGGGTGGGAGGAAGTGTAGTCCAGGTAGCTGTGGGAGTCAGTGGGCTTGTAGTGAATGTTGGTCAATAACCTATCACCAGAGATGGAGATGGAGAAGTCGAGGAAGGGAAGGGAAGAGTCAGAGATGGACCATGTGAAGGTGAGGGAAGGCTGGAAATTGGAGGCAAAGTGAATGAAATTGTCTAGTTCAGGGCGAGAGCAGGAAATGGCACCGATACAGTCATCAATGTATCGGAAAAAGAGGTGAGGGAGGGGACCTGAGTGGGACTGGAACAAAGAGTGTTCCACATATCCCACGAAAAAGCAGACATAGGTAGGACCCATGTGGGTACCCATAGCAACACCTTTGATTTGGAGGAAATGAGTGGAGTCAAAGGAGAAGTTGTTCAATGCGAGAACAAGTTCAGCCAGGCGGAGGAGGGTAGTGGTGGATGGGGACTGGTCGGGCCTCTGTTCAAGGAAGAAGCGGAGTGCCCTCAGGCCATCCTGGTGGGGGATGGAGGTGTAGAGGGATTGTACGTCCATGGTGAAAAGGAAGCGGTTGGGGCCAGGAAACTGGAAACTGTTAAAGTGGCGGAGGGCGTCCGAAGAGTTGCGGATGTAGGTGGGAAGAGACTGGATAAGGGGTGAAAAGATAGAGTCGAGATAGGAAGAGATAAGTTCCGTGGGGCAAGAACAGGCTGAAACGGTGGGGTCGATTTTCCCGAAGCTGTCGGGAGGAAGGCGGGACTACAACTTTTGGGTTTTAGTCCCACCTACATCGATGTCCGGCCAATCCATGCGATTTTCCCTTGATTGACCTTGTTGAGCCCGCCCAGCAGGCTCAGAAGGCCAATTAAGGGCCACCCGGCAACAGGTGACGTCACAGACTGCAATTTCATCTGTCAAGAGCAGTGAAACACTGACAGTCTGTGTTCTGACATGAGTCCTTCTGCACAGACTCAGTTAGAACTCACATCGGCTCTCAAAGCTGAAGGCTGTCACTTTTCACAGATCGCAGCCGTTCAGCTTTAAGTGCCGGCTGAGTGATGGGCTCCCGACAGCTACAGGAAGAAAGGCTGTGAAGGTAAGTACAGGTAAGTAAAAGTTCTTTACACACTTTAGACACACCAAACACACTTACCTTTACACTCATGCACCCATCACTCACCTAAGCGCCGACATCGCGACCCCTCCAACTCCTTCAACCCGACGGCCCGCCAGCTCTAACCTGGCGTGGTTTGGAGCCGTCGGGAAACCCACACGAAACCCCTCAAAATAGGTGTAATGATCAATAACATGTCATTCTATAGTGGACACTAGGTGGAGCCGTAGAGCTGTGTAGAGCTGTATATAAGACTACACTACCCAGCTGTATGTATATTAAGACTACATTACCCATGAGGCACTAGGCTACCCACAAGGCAGCAGTCAAGATGGAAGCCTCTACAGATAATGTACCTAGAGAACGTGTACTGAATAAATGACTAGCTAGAAGCAAGCTGTGTTCATAATTAGAATGTCTAGTTATTAATGAACATAAGATGGTACCAGGATGGTGAAGAGCTGCTGAAAATTGTGAAAAGCGACATGGAGAATTTGAAGCCACCAGAGCGTTTGAAACTCACAGGAAACATCGACTACAATTGGCAGACTCTTAAACAACAATTCGAACTCTGCATTGCAGCCATCGGATTCAGTACGAAGCCAGATGCAAGGAAGATAGTGTTGCTGCTTACGGTTGCAGGCCCACAGGCGATAGAGTTATTTAATACATTTGTATTTAATCCAGAGGAGAACAGAGAAAAATTAGAAGATGTGCTAAAAAAATTTGATGCACATTGCTCTCCCAAAAAGAATGAGACCTATGAAAGATACATGTTCTGTTCAAGGACACAGCAGCAAAATGAGACTTTTGATAGCTTTATAACTGATCTGAAACTGAAAGCACAGACATGTAATTTCTCTGAGCTGAAATCATCCATGATTCGTGACCAGATTGTGTTTGGTATTCATGATAAAAAAAGTCAGGGAACGTCTGTTGAGAGAAACCGAACTAAATTTGGAAAATGCAGTGAAAATATGCCAAGCCAGCGAGCTAGCTCGAAAGCACGCAAAGACTTTCAGTGAAATCAATAATGATGCGATTGTAATGAGTGATAATGCTGCTGTCGGTGCTGTGTCCTACAAGGGGAAGAAACGTGGGCAGAACAGAAATGAAAAGCAATCGGAGGATGACATTTTTAATTGTAAACGCTGTGGTTACAAACACCAGTTAAGACAATGCCCAGCGTTTGGAAAAATGTGCACAAAGTGTAATGGAAAGAATCACTTTGCCAAACAATGCTTTTCAAAAGTACAAACTAAGAAAGGGCAACGAGTTAATGTAATTGAGGACACTGATTTAAGTGAAACATTTTTTGTAGGAATGGTGTCATGTGACAATATCAAAAAGGATACAGAAAATGTGCAGCCCTCAGAAATGGACAATGCTGAACATAAAGTTAATGCAGTAAAAGAGGACAAATGGATGATCCCACTGCAGGTAAATGGAGCATTAGTTACCTTGAAACTAGACACTGGGGCAAAAGCAAACTTAATCAGTATGAGTGACATTAACAATATGAAAGAAAAGCCCAAAATACAGAAAAAGTCAGTACTACTGAAAGACTATAATGGACAGAAAATAGATAGCTTAGGTGTATGCAGACTTAAAGTGACAGTCAAAGACAAAGTGCATCATCTCATGTTTTCTGTTGTGGCTGAAAGACTTGATTCGATACTAGGTGACAAAGCTTGTGAAGACTTAGAACTGGTCAAGAGAGTCTACCGTATAAACTGTGCCATAAGCAGACCAGATGACTCAGGTGATGAAGCAGAGAGCCCATTAAGGATGAAAAGGCCAAAGGGTATCCATGTCTTCAAAAAGCCTAGTTTCTCCAAGAAGAAAGAAAAAGACTTTAAGGTCAAAGAGAAGCCAAAGGAAGAAAAGCACAAAGAGGAAAAAAACAAGGAGAAAAAGTCCAAAGATATAACCGCAGCAGATGTTGTTAAGCAGTGGAAAGAGAAAAAGAAAAAGAAGAAGCCTGCACCAGAGCAGGAAGCAGTTCCGGTGGATACTCCTTCTTCCCTCAGGCCAATCTTTGGTGTTCCATTAGCCGAGGCTGCTGAGAGGACTATGCTGTATGATGGGATCCAGCTGCCAGCAGTTTTTCGAGAGTGCATTGACTACATTGAGAGTTACGGCATGAAGAGTGAAGGAAACACTGAAACCCTCTCCAAGCAAAGATCGCAAGGAGACCTCGATCTATACAAGAGCAGATTGATGACAATGCCGCAACTGCATCTTGTCATTCACCGCCAGAACAATCTCATGAAGACACATCAGACTTACCCGTGTTGAGAAGATCCACACGTGAAGTAAAAAAGCCTGATAGACTTAATCTTTGAGTACAATGTAAAGCTTTGAAAATGTGTTGACTGTTTTGAAAATGTTTATGTCTATAGAGCACTAACAAAAGTGTTACTGATATTATCTTTATTGTTTTCTTGAAAGTTGATTGATATTGATTTTGTTAAACCTCAAAGAAAGGGGGATGTAATGATCAATAACATGTCATTCTATAGTGGACACTAGGTGGAGCCGTAGAGCTGTGTAGAGCTGTATATAAGACTACACTACCCAGCTGTATGTATATTAAGACTACATTACCCATGAGGCACTAGGCTACCCACAAGGCAGCAGTCAAGATGGAAGCCTCTACAGATAACGTACCTAGTCCACATGTGCTCAATAAAAGTGTCTAGCAAAAGCTAGCTGTGTTCATAATAAGAATGTCTATTTATTAATGAACATAAGAATAGGGATTAGGCTAAAAACTGCCTGTTAACTACCTGTTAACAGGCAGTTAATTGGCACTAATCCCTTCCCGCCTGGGGTCGGCGGGTCCCAGTGCAGGGCGGGTTCCCGCTGCCTCTGAAAGTTGCGTGGGGCGGGGTTTTGGGCGAGATGGTGTCGGGACCACCGAAATCGGGATTTCCCCCCCCCCCCACATGCCTGAAACCCTGCCTGACGGCTCCATGAAAATCGACCCCGATGGGTCTACCAGGGCAGTCCTGTTTGTGGATCTTGGGAAGGAGGTAGTAGCGGGCTGTGCGGGGTTGCGGAACTATGAGGTTGGTGGCCGTGGGGGGAAAATCTCCAGATGACTCTAGATGAAGTGTAAATGGCACTGGCAGAATGAAAGACAGCTGCCATGTGAGAGAGAAAAAAAAATATCTCCTGTAGATTAAAAAAAAAACCCTGTCAAAATGCTGAAAGCCTGTTTGGCCCAGTGGTAAGGGTTGCAGGTTGTTGCGGGGAGGGAGGTGCACTCGGAGTTCCAGGTTCAAATCGAACACCAATTGATCAGGTCAATGTGTTCAGCGTGGTCTCAGACTACTGCTTCATAGGTCAGAACCCCCACAGCATAAAATAGCCCCCGTTCAGCAGGCATTCCCATTTTGATATGAGAAATGTAAGTACAGTCTGAGGATTGGGAGGATTTTAGAATTCAGCAAAGGAGGACCAAGAATTTGATAAAGAAAGTGAAAATAGAATACGAGAGTAAACTAGCGAGAGACATAAAAACAGATTGTAAAAGCTTCTATAGATATGTAAAAAGGAAGAGATTAGCAAAAGTAAACGTGGATCCCTTATAGGCAGAGACAGGAGAAATTATAATGGGGAATAAGGAAATGGCAGAGACATTAAACAAATACTTTGCATTTGTCTTCATAGAAGAAGTCACAAAAAACATTCTGGAAATAGTGGAGAACCAAGGGTCTAGTGAGAATGAGGAACTGAAAGAAATTAGTATTTGTAAAGAAATAGTGCTGGAGTAATTAATGGGACTAAAGGCCGACAAATCCCCTGGACCTGATGGTATGGTAGCATAGTGGTTATGTTACTGTACTAGTAATCCAGAGGCTTGGAATAATGATCCGGAGACGTGAGTTCAAATCCCACCATGGCAGCTGGAGTATTTAAATTCAATTAAATAAATCTGTAATAATATCAGTAATGGTGACCATGAAACCACCAGATTGTCGTAAAAATCCATCTGGTTCACTAATGTCCTTTAGTGAAGGAAATCTGCAGTCCTTACCTGGCCTGGCCTATATTTGACTCCAGACCCACAGCAATACCCTCTTAACTGCCCTCTGCCACTCACTTGTATTCAAGAAGTTGGCTAAACACCATCTTATCAAGGGCAAGAGCAATTAGGGTTTTAAAAGAGGTGGCTGCAGAGATAGTAGGAATCTTTCAAAATTCCCTAGATTCTAAAATGGTCCCAGCGGATTGGAAGGTAGCAAATGTAACCGCGCTATTCAAGAAAGGAGGGAGAGAGAAAACTGGGAACTACAGACCAGTTAGCCTGACATCAGTAGTAGGGAAAGGACACCCTCAAAGCCTCCTTGAAAAAGTGCAACATCCTCACTGACACCTGGGAATCCCTGGCCCAAGACCGCACAAAGTGGAGGAGAAGCATCTGGGAAGGCACCGAACACCTTGAGTCTCTTCGCCGGGAGCAAGCGGAAGCCAAGCGCAAGCTGCGCACATCAACCCAAGCACCCCACCCACCCGCCCCTTCAACCACCGTCTGCCCCACCTGTGACAGAGACTGTAGGTCCCGCATTGGACTCATCAGTCACCTGAGAACTCATTTTTAATGTGGAAGCAAGTCATCCTCGGTTCCGAGGGACTGCCTAAGAAGAAGGAGGAAAGTGCTAGAATCTATTATTAGGGACGTGGTAACCGTGCACTTAGAAAATGATTTGGCAGAGTCAACACGGAATTTTGAAAGGGAAATCGTGTTCGACAAATCTATTTTTTGAGATTATAACTAGCAGGGTAGATAAGGTGAACCAATGGATGGATGTGGCGTATTTGGATTTTCAGAAAGCATTCGATAAGGTGCCACACAAGAGGTTATTACACAAAATTAGGGCTCATGGGATTGGTGGGTGATATATTAGCATGGATTGAGGATTGGTTCATGGATAGAAAACAGAGTATGAATAAATGGGTCATTTTCAGGTTGGCAGGCTGTAACTAGTGGGCTACCACCAGGATCAGTGCTTAGGCCTCAGCTTTTTACAATCTATATCAATGATGAGGGACCGAGTGTAATGTATCCAGGTTTGCTGACTATACAAAGCTAGGTGGGAAAGTAAGTTGTGAGGAGGATGCAAAGAGGTTGCAAAGGGATATAAACAGGTTAAATGAGTGGGCAAGGACATGGCAGATGGAATATAATGTGGGGGAGATGTGAAGTTATCCACTTTGGTAGGAACAATTTTAAAAATCAGAATATTTTTAAAATAGTGGGAGTTTGGGAAATGATGGTGTTCAGAGGGACCTGGGTGTCCTTGTACACAAATCACTGAAAGTTAACATGCAAGCACAGCAAGCAATTAGGAAAGCAAATGGTATGTTAGCATTTATTATAAAAGGCTGGGGTATAAGAGTAAATAAGTCTTATGCAATTACAAAGGGCCTTGGAGAGACCACGCCTGGAGTATTGCGTACAGTTGTGGTCGCCTTACCTAAGGAAGGATATACTTGCCTTAGAGGGAGTGTAACAAAGGTTCACCAGACTGGTCCCTGGGATGGGGGGATTGTCCTATGAGGAGTGATTGAGGAGACTAGGTCTATATTCCTAAAATTTAGAAGAATGAAAGGTGATTTCATTGAAACATAAAATTCTTACCGGGCTTGACCGGGTAGATGCAGGGAGGACGTATCCCCTGGCTGGGGAGTCTAGAACCAGGGGTCACAGTCTCAGAATAAGGGATCGGCCATTTAGGACTGAGATGAGGAGAAATTTCTTCACTCAGAGGGCGGTGAATCTTTGGAATTCTCTACCCCAGAGGGCTGTGGAGGCTCAGTCGTTGAGTATATTCAAGACAGAGATCGATAGATTTTTGGATATTAAGGGAATCAAGGAATATGGGGATAGTGCGGGAAAGTGAAGTTGAGGTAGATCATCAGCCATGATCTTATTGAATGGCGGAGCAGGCTTGAAGGGCCAAATGGCCTTCTCCTGCTCCTATTTCTTATGTTCTTAAATGGTTAAACTTCGAGACACAGAAAAGGTGCCAGTCATCAAAGTCTGCAGTTCTTGGAGAACACATTGATACTGGACAATGAAAGCTTTGACTCATGATTAACTCTGAAAAGGACATTGACATTCAACTGTGAGGCCTTGAATTATGATTGGTTTCAATGGGAAAAATTAACATCTGGACAATGCTCTGAGTTTAATTGAAACAATGGGGGTCACGATCGACTTCCTGACATGAATGGAAGATACACAAGTCAATCAGCCAACCGCCCATCAACAGTAATAGAAATCACATTGAATATGTGTTACAGAAAGCAGGAGAGGAGATAAGGAGTTATCTTCAATCTCACAACTCTGTACACCTCCGGTGATTGAATTACAGGTTGACGAGGTGTGAATGTCAGACAGTTCAGCAAACTGACAACCGAAGCTGGTTGGGGGAGGCCCAGCATGGGGCCAGGTGACTAAAAGAACTATAAGAAGGAACCACACCCACAGCTCGCTTTCTCGCTCGGAAGCTCTCTCTGGGAAGCTCTCTCTCTCTCTCTCTCGGAAGCTAGCTCTGACTACAGCAACTGTCAGGTGTAAGAAGGAAGGGAAGACGGTCATCTCCAGCTCCCAGCCTGCAATTGACGTCGGCCATGACCAGCCGGATGGGTGATTGTAAGTATCAGTTGGCTCTACAAGGGGTTTGCGCTGTGTAGGCAGCTACAGTTAGCTAAAAGAGACGGAGACAGGTCATCTCCGATCCTTCCTTTTATAATCTGCAGGCTTTTAAATTGCTCCATTTATTCTATCTTCCCACCTACTGGTCAGTAGCCTGCACATTGAATCCTCTCATTTTAACATTGGGGGGGGGGGCAGTGAATTTCCTCGGGCCTTTTCCGCTCCGCCGGTAACTGTGGCAATTGGTTTCACAAAGTCTGTCTGCTCCACACATGCGCGCTCCACGCAGAATTCCTGGCAGAAGGTAGGGGAGCCCCGCCAAAATTATGTCAATGATGCCAAGGCCAGAAAGTCGGCAGAGGTCAGGGGGCATTGTTATGGCGGGAAGGAGTCCTGAAGGGGCAGCCTGATCCCACAGTCGCAGAACATCTTCTCTGGCAAGTGCACAGACACTAATATCACACAGCGCAACTCCAAGGCTGAGCGAGTCAGAGCACTAAGGATGTTAAACTGTTATAAATCACTGGTTAGGCCCCAGCTGGAGTATTGTGTCCAATTCTGGGCAGCAGACTTTAAGAAGGATGTCAAGGCCTTGGAGAGGAGACTTACCAGAATGGTAGCAGGGATGAGGGACTTCAGTCACATGGAGAGACTAGAGTGGCTGAGATTGTTCTCATTAGAGTAGAAAAGGTTGAGGGGTGTTTTAATAGATGCTTTCAGGCTTTGATAGATTGAATAAGGGGTAACTGTTTTCAGTGGCACAAGGGTCGGTCACTAGAGGACACATATATAAGGTAATTGGCAAAAGAACCAGAGGTGAGATGAGGAGAAGTTTTTTTACACAGCGAGTTGTTGTGATCTGGAATGCGTTGCCTGAAAGGGCGGTGGAAGCAGATTCAGTAGTAACTTTCAAAATGGAATTGGATAAATACTTGAAGAGGAGAAAATTGCAGGGCTGTGGGGAAAGAGCGGGGGCGTGGGACTAATGGGATAGTTCTTTCAAAGAGCCGGCACAGGCACAAATCTCTGCTGTAAGATTCTTTGAGGGAAAAATTCGGTTGGTTTGTGCCTCCCGTTAGCGCCTTAAGAGGGCGCTAATGGGGTGCAAAGCAACCAGCGCCCGGGTGCGGCGATGTTTGCGCCGCTCACAAAATTGACTAGACATTTTGCGACGGCGCTAAACAATACCGCCACGATCTCCTGCGCCCGCAGATCGTGATGTCAGTCGAGCGTGCAACGCCCAGGACCGGATATTGAGTGGCACCCCCTGTCTTACCGCCTGCCGCTAGCAACGACAGGTTGAGGGGAGTGTTTTGCAGTCAGGAAGGGACTGGGGGAGCGCTAGTTAAAGGCGACCGCTTCCTGCCTTATTTTGTAGGCAAAATGTTTGCACCACGCATTCTGAGTGAGAGAGAGAGACTGCAGGAGAGATTCAATGCTGTATTGAGGAGTTTTGGGTACTGAGCAGCACTTTGCAGGTTCTTCTTGATTTCATCTTCCTTGCATCGATTTAGAAGAGACTGTGGGGGTTGCACTCTGAGCTCTTTCCCTGGGCCTCTCCATTGTTCTTTCCAGCAGATTTGATGTACAGGTCTCTCCAGGCTGAGATTCAAGGCTGCAATGAGCAGGGTGTGGATGGCGAGCAAGATCGACCCTCCCCTTTAAGAACTGGCCGGCGCCAGTGTGTCTGTGTTCCATTGCTGACTGACATCACATGAGCTTCGCCAGCGCTCTGAGGTAGCGCCTCGCTCCTCGGCGTTAGCGCCTTAAGAGAGGTGTGTAGTGCCTGATTTAGTGCTCCAATCACCTCCGGGGGCAATAGAAGCCAAGTTTGCAGTCGGAGGCGATAATTAGCGCCAGCGCTAAACTTTGCACCCAGCTGATAATTGCGCCCCAAACGGGGCGATACCGAATTTCTCCCTCTTTGATTCTATGATAAAAGCATCTTCCAAACCCCCCAAAAATGAAATTTTCTACATTTACACTGCTGGTTTGGGAGCTACACTTACCAGGAGATGGACAATCAATGGGCTGTTTCTCTGCCACTTCCCAATGCGTGCTTGAACTCAGAAGATTGACCCTGGCACTCTAAGAGCTGCCGATAATAAATGGAGAGAAACAAAGATTGCAATGCTTTGTTAAGTCCTGTTTGACTTTCAATTGTTTACCCCCAACACTGGACATGTGTGAATGGTGGGCAGGACGCAAAGTGACATTAATAACCGAGCCAGAAGCTGTCAGACATCCACCAAGCAGCCCAATTGATAGAGGTCCTTGGCAGGAACGCAAGCAAATGACGGACAAAAGTGACAGAACGAGGCTGGGACTGACAGGATGAAGGGAAAGGTTGGCGCTGAAAAGCATAAATTACTCCTGCTTGCAGATTACAGTCAATCACCGTTAGTGCAGGTGCATTTGGGGCAGAGAACAAGAGCACATTTTGTGCCATGGGTGAGGTCATGGACCAGGCAGCTAGCTCCTCTCCACACGCCAGCGTATAAATAATGCACAGTGCTACAAGGGAGACAGCTCACACACCGGTGATAGTGAGCAGCTCTCGCCTGATACTGTATGGTCATCCACACACACACTAGATGCCGAGAGGTTGACTCGTATTTTCCGATGCCCAGGGGGTGTGTACGCACTGTGTACCCACCCGTAGGGATATCAGAAATGCTGGCTTCAGGCATGCCAAGTGCATGCGCCGAAAACTGGCATTTCCCATCTGTCAAGAATCCCCTTGACAGACCGGACGCCTGCCCT